>NC_060123.1:5509531-5815616 GCF_021461395.2 Schistocerca americana | reverse complement strand
GCGTCGCTATGAAATACGAGTACTATGTCTGCTAAGACATTTCCTTCTAAATCGAGTAACGTTTCTGTGGAAACGACAGGATTTTCTTTTGGGATACGACAATTACATTTCCGATCCACTAATCCATCTTTACCCGCATCCCTCACTCCCAAACATTGACGAATTCACACGGAAATTGCGTCGCTATGAAATACGAGTACTATGTCTTCTAAGACATTTCCTTCTAAATCGAGTAACGTTTCTATGGAAACGACAGGATTTTCATTTGGGATACGACAATCACATTTCCGAATCACTAATCCTTCTTTACTGCATCCCTCGTTCCCACACATTGACGAATTCACACGGAAATTGCGTCGCTATGAAATACTATGTGTTCTAAGACATTTCCTTCTAAATCGAGTAACGTTTCTATGGAAACGACAGGATTTTCTTTTGGGATACGACAATCACATTTCCGATACACTAATCCTTCTTCACTGCATCCCTCACTCCCACACATTGACGAATTCACACGGAAATTGCGTCGTTATGAAATACTATGTGTTCTAAGACATTTCTTTCTAAATCGAGTAACGTTTCTATGGAAACGACAGGATTTTCTTTTGGAATACGACAATCTCATTTCCGATCCACTAATCCTTCTTTACTGCATCCCTCACTCCCACACATAGACGAATTCACACGGAAATTGCGTCGCTATGAAATACGAGTACTATGTCTTCTAAGACATTTCCTTCTTAATCGAGTAATGTTTCTATGGAAACGACAGGATTTTCTTTTGGGGTACGACAATCTCATTTCCGATCCACTAATCCTTCTTTACTGCATCCCTCACTCCCACACATTGACGAATTCACACGGAAATTGCGTCGCTATGAAATACTATGTGTTCTAAGACATTTCCTTCTAAATCGAGTAACGTTTCTATGGAAACGACAAGATTTTCTTTTGGGATACTACAATCACATTTCCTATCCACTAATCCTACTTTACTGCATCCCTCACTCCCACACATTGACGAATTCACACGGAAATTGCGTCGCTATGAAATACTATGTGTTCTAAGACATTTCTTTCTAAATCGAGTAACGTTTCCATGGAAACGACAGGATTTTCTTTTGGGATACGACAATCTCATTTCCGATCCACTAATCCTTCTTTAGTGCATCCCTCACTCCCACACATTGACGAATTCAAACGGAAATTGCGTCGCTATGAAATACGAGTACTATGTCTTCTAAGACATTTCCTTCTTAATCGAGTAACGTTTCTATGGAAACGACAGGATTTTCTTTTGGGATACGACAATCTCATTTCCGAACCACTAATCCTTCTTTACTGCATCCCTCACTCCCACACATTGACGAATTCACACGGAAATTGCATCGCTATGAAATACGAATACTATGTCTTCTAAGACATTTCCTTCTAAATCGAGTAACGTTTCTATGGAAACGACAAGATTTTCTTTTGGGTTACGACAATCACATTTCCTATCCACTAATCCTTCTTTACTGCATCCCTCACTCCCACACATTGACGAATTCACACGGAAATTGCGTCGCTATGAAATACTATGTGTTCTAAGACATTTCTTTCTAAATCGAGTAACGTTTCTATGGAAACGACAGGATTTTCTTTTGGGATACGACAATCTCATTTCCGATCCACTAATCCTTCTTTACTGCATCCCTCACTCCCACACATTGACGAATTCACACGGAAATTGCGTCGCTATGATATACTATGTGTTCTAAGACATTTCTTTCTAAATCGAGTAACGTTTCTATGGAAACGACAGGATTTTCTTTTGGGATACGACAATCTCATTTCCGATCCACTAATCCTTCTTTACTGCATCCCTCACTCCCACACATTGACGAATTCACACGGAAATTGCGTCGCTATGAAATACGAGTACTATGTCTTCTAAGACATTTCCTTCTAAATCGAGTAACGTTTCTATGGAAACGACAGGATTTTCTTTTGGGATACGACAATCTCATTTCCGATCCACTAATCCTTCTTTACTGCATCCCTCACTCCCACACATTGACGAATTCACACGGAAATTGCGTCGCTATGAAATACTATGTGTTCTAAGACATTTCCTTCTAAATCGAGTAACGTTTCTATGGAAACGACAAGATTTTCTTTTGGGATACGACAATCACATTTCCGACCCACTAATCCTTCTTTACTGCATCCCTCACTCCCACACATTGACGAATTCACACGGAAATTGCGTCGCTATGAAATACGAGTACTATGTCTGCTAAGACATTTCCTTCTTAATCGAGTAACGTTTCTATGGAAACGACAGGATTTTCTTTTGGGATACGACAATCTCATTTCCGATCCACTAATCCTTCTTTACTGCATCCCTCACTCCCACACATTGACGAATTCACACGGAAATTGCATCGCTATGAAATACGAGTACTATGTCTTCTAAGACATTTCCTTCTAAATCGAGTAACGTTTCTATGGAAACGACAGGATTTTCTTTTGGGATACGACAATCACATTTCCGAATCACTAATCCTTCTTTACTGCATCCCTCATTCCCACACATTGACGAATTCACACGGAAATTGCGTCGCTATGAAATACTATGTGTTCTAAGACATTTCCTTCTAAATCGAGTAACGTTTCTATGGAAACGACAGTATTTTCTTGTGGGATACGACAATCTCATTTCAGATCCACTAATCCTTCTTTACTGCATCCCTCACTCCCACACATTGACGAATTCACACGGAAATTGCGTCGCTATGAAATACTATGTGTTCTAAGACATTTCCTTCTAAATCGAGTAACGTTTCTATGGAAACGACAAGATTTTCTTTTGGAATACGACAATCACATTTCCGACCCACTAATCCTTCTTTACTGCATCCCTCACTCCCACACATTGACGAATTCACACGGAAATTGCGTCGCTATGAAATACTATGGGTTCTAAGACATTTCTTTCTAAATCGAGTAACGTTTCTATGGGAACGACAGGATTTTCTTTTGGGATACGACAATCTAATTTCCGATCTACTAATCCTTCTTTACTGCATCCCTCACTCCCACACATTGACGAATTCACACGGAAATTGCGTCGCTATGAAATACGAGTACTATGTCTGCTAAGACATTTCCTTCTTAATCGAGTAACGTTTCTATGGAAACGACAGGATTTTCTTTTGGGATACGACAATCTCATTTCCGATCCACTACTCCTTCTTTACTGCATCCCTCACTCCCACACATTGACGAATTCACACGGAAATTGCATCGCTATGAAATACGAGTACTATGTCTTCTAAGACATTTCCTTCTAAATCGAGTAACGTTTCTATGGAAACGACAGGATTTTCTTTTGGGATACGACAATCACATTTCCGAATCACTAATCCTTCTTTACTGCATCCCTCATTCCCACACATTGACGAATTCACACGGAATTGCGTCGCTATGAAATACTATGTGTTCTAAGACATTTCCTTCTAAATCGAGTAACGTTTCTATGGAAACGACAAGATTTTCTTTTGGGATACGACAATCACATTTCCGATACACTAATCCTTCTTTACTGCATCCCTCACTCCCACACATTGACGAATTCACACGGAAATTGCGTCGCTATGAAATACTATGTGTTCTAAGACATTTCTTTCTAAATCGAGTAACGTTTCTATGGAAACGACAGGATTTTCTTTTGGGATACGACAATCTCATTTCCGATCCACTAATCCTTCTTTACTGCATCCATCACTCCCACACATTGACGAATTCACACGGAAATTGCGTCGCTACGAAATACGAGTACTATGTCTTCTAAGACATTTCCTTCTTAATCGAGTAACGTTTCTATGGAAACGACAGGATTTTCTTTTGCGGTACGACAATCTCATTTCCGATCCACTAATCCTTCTTTACTGCATCCCTCACTCCCACACATTGACGAATTCACACGGAAATTGCGTCGCTATGAAATACTATGTGTTCTAAGACATTTCCTTCTAAATCGAGTAACGTTTCTATGGAAACGACAAGATTTTCTTTTGGGATACGACAATCACATTTCCGATCCACTAATCCTTCTTTACTGCATCCCTTACTCCCACACATTGACGAATTCACACGGAAATTGCGTCGCTATGAAATACTATGTGTTCTAAGACATTTCTTTCTAAATCGAGTAACGTTTCTATGGAAATGACAGGATTTTCTTTTGGGATACGACAATCTCATTTCTGATCCACTAATCCTTCTTTACTGCATCCCTCACTCCCACACATTGACGAATTCACACGGAAATTGCGTCGCTATGAAATACGAGTACTATGTCTGCTAAGACATTTCCTTCTTAATCGAGTAACGTTTCTATGGAAACGACAGTATTTTCTTTTGGGATACGACAATCTCATTTCCGATCCACTAATCCTTCTTTACTGCATCCCTCACTCCCACACATTGACGAATTCACACGGAAATTGCATCGCTATGAAATACGAGTGCTATGTCTTCTAAGACATTTCCTTTTAAATCGAGTAACGTCTCTATGGAAACGACAGGGTTTTCTTTTCGGATACGACAATCACATTTCCGAATCACTAATCCTTCTTTACTGCATCCCTCATTCCCACACATTGACGGATTCACACGGAAATTTCGTCGCTATGAATTACTCTGGGTTCTATGACCTCTCCTTCTAAATCAAGTAACGTTTCTATGAAAACGACAGGACTTTTTTTTGGGATACGACAATCTCATTTCCGATCCACTAATCCTTCTTTACTGCATCCCTCACTCCCACACATTGACGAATTCACACGGAAATTGCGTCGCTATGAAATACTATGTGTTCTAAAACATTTCCTTCTTAATCGAGTAACGTTTCTATGGAAACGACAGGATTTTCTTTTGGGATACGACAATCTCATTTCAGATCCACTAATCCTTTTTTACTGCATCCCTCACTCCCACACATTGACGAATTCACACGGAAATTGCGTCGCTAAGAAATACTATGTGTTCTAAGACATTTCCCTCTAAATCGAGTAACGTTTCTATGGAAACGACAGGATTTTCTTTTGGGATATGCCAATCTCATTTCCGATCCACTAATCCTTCTTTACTGCATCCCTCACTCCCACACATTGACGAATTCACACGGAAATTGCGTCGCTATGAAATACGAGTACTATGTCTTCTAAGACATTTCCTTCTAAATCGAGTAACGTTTCTATGGAAACGACAGGATTTTCTTTTGGGGTTCGACAATTACATTTCCGATCCACTAATCCATCTTTACCCGCATCCCTCACTCCCAAACATTGACGAATTCCCACGGAAATTGCGTCGCTATGAAATACTATGTGTTCTAAGACATTTCTTTCTAAATCGAGTAACGTTTCTATGGAAACGACAGGATTTTCTTTTGGGATACGACAATCTCATTTCCGATCCACTAATCCTTCTTTACTGCATCCCTCACTCCCACACATTGACGAATTCACACTAAAATTGCGTCGCTATGAAATACGAGTACTATGTCTTCTAAGACATTTCCTTCTAAATCGAGTAACGTTTCTATGGAAACGACAGGATTTTCTTGTGGGATACGACAATCTCATTTCAGATCCACTAATCCTTCTTTACTGCATCCCTCACCCCCACACATTGACGAATTCACACGGAAATTGCGTCGCTATGAAATACTATGTGTTCTAAGACATTTCTTTCTAAATCGAGTAACGTTTCTATGGAAACGACAGGATTTTCTTTTGGGATACGACAATCTCATTTCCGATCCACTAATCCTTCTTTACTGCATCCCTCACTCCCACACATTAACGAATTCACACGGAAATTGCGTCGCTATGAAATACGAGTACTATGTCTGCTAAGACATTTCCTTCTTAATCGAGTAACGTTTCCATGGAAACGACAGGATTTTCTTTTGGGATACGACAATCTCATTTCCGATCCACTAATCCTTCTTTACTGCATCCCTCACTCCCACACACTGACGAATTCACACGGAAATTGCATCGCTATGAAATACGAGAACTATGTCTTCTAAGACATTTCCTTCTAAATCGAGTAACGTTTCTATGGAAACGACAGGATTTTCTTTTGGGATACGACAATCACATTTCCGAATCACTAATCCTTCTTTACTGCATCCCTCATTCCCACACATTGACGAATTCACACGGAAATTGCGTCGCTATGAATTACTCTGGGTTCTATGACCTCTCCTTCTAAATCAAGTAACGTTTCTATGGAAACGACAGGACTTTTTTTTGGGATACGACAGTCTCATTTCCGATCCACTAATCCTTCTTTACTGCATCCCTCACTCCCACACATTGACGAATTCACACGGAAATTGCGTCGCTATGAAATACTATGTGTTCTAAGACATTTCCTTCTAAATCGAGTAAAGTTTCTATGGAAACGACAGGATTTTCTTTTGGGATACGACAATCTCATTTCGGATCCACTAATCCTTCTTTACTGCATCCCTCACTCCCACACATTGACGAAATCACACGGAAATTGCGTCGGTATGAAATACGAGTACTATGTCTTCTAAGACATTTCCTTCTAAATCGAGTAACGTTTCTATGGAAACGACGGGATTTTCTTTTGGGATACGACAATCTCATTTCAGATCCACTAATCCTTCTTTACTGCATCCCTCACTCCCACACATTGACGAATTCACACGGAAATTGCGTCGCTATGAAATACTATGTGTTCTAAGACATTTCCCTCTAAATCAAGTAACGTTTCTATGGAAACGACAGGATTTTCTTTTGGGATACGACAATCTCATTTCAGATCCACTAATCTTTCTTTACTGCATCCCTCACTCCCACACATTGACGAATTCACACGGAAATTGCGTCGCTATGAAATACTATGTGTTCTAAGACATTTCCCTCTAAATCGAGTAACGTTTCTATGGAAACGACAGGATTTTCTTTTGGGATACGACAATCTCATTTCCGATCCACTAATCCTTCTTTACTGCATCCCTCACTCCCACACATTGACGAATTCACACGGAAATTGCGTCGCTATGAAATACGAGTACTATGTGTTCTAAGACATTTCCTTCTAAATCGAGTAACGTTTCTATGGAAACGACAGGATTTTCTTTTGGGATACGACAATTACATTTCCGATCGACTAATCCATCTTTACCCGCATCCCTCACACCCAAACATTGACGAATTCACACGGAAAATGCGTCGCTATGAAATACTATGTGTTCTAAGACATTTCTTTCTAAATCGAGTAACGTTTCTATGGAAACGACAGGATTTTCTTTTGGGATACGACAATCTCATTTCTGATCCACTGATCCTTCTTTACTGCATCCCTCACTCCCTCACATTGACGAATTCACACGGAAATTGCGTCGCTATGAAATACGAGTACTATGTGTTCTAAGACATTTCCTTCTAAATCGAGTAACGTTTCTATGGAAACGACAGGATTTTCTTGTGGGATACGACAATCTCATTTCAGATCCACTAATCCTTCTTTACTGCATCCCTCACTCCCACACATTGACGAATTCACACGGAAATTGCGTCGCTATGAAATACTATGTGTTCTAAGACATTTCCCACTAAATCGAGTAACGTTTCTATGGAAACGACAGGATTTTCTTTTGGGATACGACAATCTCATTTCAGATCCACTAATCCTTCTTTACTGCATCCCTCACTCCCACACATTGACGAATTCACACGGAAATTGCGTCGCTATGAAATACTATGTGTTCTAAGACATTTCCTTCTAAATCGAGTAAAGTTTCTATGGAAACGACAGGATTTTCTTTTGGGATACGACAATCTCATTTCGGATCCACTAATCCTTCTTTACTGCATCCCTCACTCCCACACATTGACGAAATCACACGGAAATTGCGTCGGTATGAAATACGAGTACTATGTCTTCTAAGACATTTCCTTCTAAATCGAGTAACGTTTCTATGGAAACGACAGGATTTTCTTTTGGGATACGACAATCTCATTTCAGATCCACTAATCCTTCTCTACTGCATCCCTCACTCCCACACATTGACGAATTCACACGGAAATTGCGTCGCTATGAAATACTATGTGTTCTAAGACATTTCCCTCTAAATCGAGTAACGTTTCTATGGAAACAACAGGATTTTCTTTTGGGATACGACAATCTCATTTCCGATCCACTAATCCTTCTTTACTGCATCCCTCACTCCCACACATTGACGAATTCACACGGAAATTGCGTCGCTATGAAATAAGAGTACTATGTCTTCTAAGACATTTCCTTCTAAATCGAGTAACGTTTCTATGGAAACGACAGGATATTCTTTTGGGATACGACAATCTCATTTCAGATCCACTAATCCTTCTCTACTGCATCCCTCACTCCCACACATTGACGAATTCACACGGAAATTGCGTCGCTATGAAATACGAGTACTATGTCTTCTAAGACATTTCCATCTAAATCGAGTAACGTTTCTATGGAAACGACAGAATTTTCTTTTGGGATACGACAATCTCATTTCCGATCCACTAATCCTTCTTTACTGCATCCCTCACTCCCACACATTGACGAATTCACACGGAAATTGCGTCGCTATGAAATACGAGTACTATGTGTTCTAAGACATTTCCTTCTAAATCGAGTAACGTTTCTATGGAAACGACAGGATTTTCTTTTGGGATACGACAATCTCATTTCCGATCCACTAATCCTTCTTTACTGCATCCCTCACTCCCAAACATTGACGAATTCACACGGAAATTGCGTCGCTATGAAATACTATGTGTTCTAAGGCATTTCTTTCTAAATCGAGTAACGTTTCTATGGAAACGACAGAATTTTCTTTTGGGATACAACAATCTCATTTCCGATCCACTAATCCTTCTTTACTGCATCCCTCACTCCCACACATTGACGAATTCACACGGAAGTTGCGTCGCTATGAAATACGAGTACTACGTGTTCTAAGACATTTCCTTCTAAATCGAGTAACGTTTCTATGGAAACGACAGGATTTTCTTTTGGGATACGACAATAACATTTCCGATCCACTAATCCATCCTTACCCGCATCCCTCACTCCCAAACATTGACGAATTCACACGGAAATTGCGTCGCTATGAAATACTATGTGTTCTAAGACATTTCTTTCTAAATCGAGTAACGTTTCTATGGAAACGACAGGATTTTCTTTTGGGATACGACAATCTCATTTCCGATCCACTAATCCTTCTTTACTGCATCCCTAACTCCCACACATTGACGAATTCACACGGAAATTGCGTCGCTATGAAATACGAGTACTATGTGTTCTAAGACATTTCCTTCTAAATCGAGTAACGTTTCTATGGAAACGACAGGATTTTCTTGTGGGATACGACAATCACATTTCCGATCCACTAATCCTTCTTTACTGCATCCCTCACTCCCACACATTGACAATTCACACGGAAATTGCGTCGCTATGAAATACGAGTACTATGTCTTCTAAGACATTTCCTTCTAAATCGAGTAACGTTTCTATGGAAACGACAGGATTATCTTGTGGGATACGACAATCACATTTCCGATCCACTAATCCTTCTTTACTGCATCCCTCACTCCCACACATTGACGAATTCACACAGAAATTGCGTCGCTATGAAATACGAGTACTATGTGTTCTAAGACATTTCCTTCTAAATCGAGTAACGTTTCTATGGAGACGACAGGATTTTCTTTTGGGATACGACAATTACATTTCCGATCCACTAATCCATCTTTACCCGCATCCCTCACTCCCAAACATTGACGAATTCACACGGAAATTGCGTCGCTATGGAATACTATGTGTTCTAAGACATTTCTTTCTAAATCGAGTAACGTTTCTATTTAAACGACAGGATTTTCTTTTGGGATACGACAATCTCATTTCCGATCCACTAATCCTTCTTTACTTCATCCCTCACTCCCACACATTGACGAATTCACACGGAAATTGCGTCGCTATGAAATACGAGTACTATGTCTTCTAAGACATTTCCTTCTAAATCGAGTAACGTTTCTATGGAAACGACAGGATTTTCTTTTGGGACACGACAATTACATTTCCGATCCACTAATCCATCTTTACCCGCATCCCTCACTCACAAGCATTGACGAATTCACACAGAATTTGCGTCGCTATGAAATACTATGTGTTCTAAGACATTTCTTTCTAAATCGAGTAACGTTTCTATGGAAACGACAGGATTTTCTTTTGGGATACGACAATCTCATTTCCGATCCACTAATCCTTCTTTACTGCATCCCTCACTCCCACACATTGACGAATTCACACGGAAATTGCGTCGCTATGAAATACGAGTACTATGTCTTCTAAGACATTTCCTTCTAAATCGAGTAACGTTTCTATGGAAACGACAGGATTTTCTTTTGGGATACGACAATCTCATTTCAGATCCACTAATCCTTCTTTACTGCATCCCTCACTCCCACACATTGACGAATTCACACGGAAATTGCGTCGCAATGAAATACTATGTGTTCTAAGACATTTCCCTCTAAATCGAGTAACGTTTCTATGGAAACGACAGGATTTTCTTTTGGGATACGACATTCTCATTTCCGATCCACTAATCCTTCTTTACTGCATCCCTCACTCCCACACATTGACGAATTCACACGGAAATTGCGTCGCTATGAAATACGAGTACTATGTCTTCTAAGACATTTCCTTCTAAAAAACGAGTAACGTTTCTATGGAAACGACAGGATTTTCTTTTGGGATACGACAATCTCATTTCAGATCCACTAATCCTTCTTTACTGCATCCCTCACTCCCACACATTGACGAATTCACACGGAAATTGCGTCGCTATGAAATACGAGTACTATGTCTTCTAAGACATTTCCTTCTAAATCGAGTAACGTTTCTATGGAAACGACAGGATTTTCTTTTGGGATACGACAATCTCATTTCAGATCCACTAATCCTTCTTTACTGCATCCCTCACTCCCACACATTGACGAATTCACACGGAAATTGCGTCGCTATGAAATACGAGTACTATGTCTTCTAAGACATTTCCTTCTAAATCGAGTAACGTTTCTATGGAAACGACAGGATTTTCTTGTGGGATACGACAATCTCATTTCAGATCCACTAATCCTTCTTTACTGCATCACTCACTCCCACACATTGACGAATTCACACGGAAATTGCGTCGCTATGAAATACTATGTGTTCTAAGACATTTTACTCTAAATCGAGTAACGTTTCTATGGAAACGACAGGATTTTCTTTTGGGATACGACAATCTCATTTCAGATCCACTAATCCTTCTTTACTGCATCCCTCACTCCCACTCATTGACGAATTCACACGGAAATTGCGTCGCTATGAAAGACGAGTACTATGTCTTCTAAGACATTTCCTTCTAAATCGAGTAACGTTTCAATGGAAACGTCAGGATTTTCTTTTGGGATACGACAATCTCATTTCAGATCCACTAATCCTTCTTTACTGCATCCTTCACTCCCACACATTGACGAATTCACACGGAAATTGCATCGCTATGAAATACTATGTGTACTAAGACATTTCCCTCTAAATCGAGTAACGTTTCTATGGAAACGACAGGATTTTCTTTTGGGATACGACAAACTCATTTCCGATCCACTAATCCTTCTTTACTGCATCCCTCACTCCCACACATTGACGAATTCACGCGGAAATTGCGTCGCTATGAAATACGAGTACTATGTCTTCTAAGACATTTCCTTCTAAATCGAGTAATGTTTCTATGGAAACGACAGGACTTTCTTGTGGGTTACGACAATCACATTTCCGATCCACTAATCCTTCTTTACTGCATCCCTCACTCCCACACATTGACGAATTCACACGAAATTGCGTCGCTATGAAATACGAGTACTATGTCTTCTAAGACATTTCCTTCTAAATCGAGTAACATTTCTATGGAAACGACAGGATTTTCTTTTGGGATACGACAATCTCATTTCAGATCTACTAATCCTTCTTTACTGCATCCCTCACTCCCACACATTGACGAATTCACACGGAAATTGCGTCGCTATGAAATACTATGTGTTCTAAGACATTTCCCTCTAAATCGAGTAACGTTTCTATGGAAACGACAGGATTTTCTTTTGGGATACGACAATCTCATTTCCGATCCACTAATCCTTCTTTACTGCATCCCTCACTCCCACACATTGACGAATTCACACGGAAATTGCGTCGCTATGAAATACGAGTACTATGTGTTCTAAGACATTTCCTTCTAAATCGAGTAACGTTTCTATGGAAACGACAGGATTTTCTTTTGGGATACGACAATTACATTTCCGATCCACTAATCCATCTTTACCCGCATCCCTCACTCCCAAAAATTGACGAATTCACACAGAAATTGCGTCGCTATGAAATACTATGTGTTCTAAGACATTTCTTTCTAAATCGAGTAACGTTTCTATGGAAACGACAGGATTTTCTTTTGGGATACGACAATCTCATTTCCGATCCACTAATCCTTCTTTACTGCATCCCTCACTCCCACACATTGACGAATTCACACGGATATTGCGTCGCTATGAAATACGAGTACTATGTCTTCTAAGACATTTCCTTCTAAATCGAGTAACGTTTCTATGGAAACGACAGGATTTTCTTTTGCGATACGACAATCTCATTTCCGATCCACTAATCCTTCTTTACTGCATCCCTCACTCCCACACATTGACGAATTCACACGGAAATTGCGTCGCTATGAAATACGAGTACTATGTGTTCTAAGACATTTCCTTCTAAATCGAGTAACGTTTCTATGGAAACGACAGGATTTTCTTTTGGGATACGACAATTACATTTCCGATCCACTAATCCATCTTTACGCGCATCCCTCACTCCCAAACATTGACGAATTCACACGGAAATTGCGTCGCTATGATATACTATGTGTTCTAAGACATTTCTCTCTAAATCGAGTAGCGTTTCTATGGAAACGACAGGATTTTCTTTTGGGATACGACAATCTCATTTCCGATCCACTAATCCTTCTTTACTGCATCCCTCACTCCCACACATTGACGAATTCACACGGAAATTGCGTCGCTATGAAATACGAGTACTATGTCTTCTAAGACATTTCCTTCTAAATCGAGTAACGTTTCTATGGGAACGACAGGATTTTCTTGTGGGATACGACAATCTCATTTCAGATCCACTAATCCTTCTTTACTGCATCCCTCACTCCCACACATTGACGAATTCACACGGAAATTGCGTCGCTATGAAATACTATGTGTTCTAAGACATTTCCCTCTAAATCGAGTAACGTTTCTATGGAAACGACAGGATTTTCTTTTGGGATACGACAACCTCATTTCAGATCCACTAATCCTTCTTTACTGCATCCCTCACTCCCACACATTGACGAATTCACACGGTAATTGCGTCGCTATGAAATACGAGTACTATGTGTTTTTTATTTTTTTATTTATTTATTTATTTATTGTTCCGTGGGACCACATTTAGGAGAAGTCTCCATGGTCATGGAACGAGTCAATACATGAAATTGTAACACGATTGTAGAAACAGATAAAATGAAATATAAGAAACATATTCAGGCGACAAGTCGTTAGTTTAAATAAAGAAAATCAAAAATGTACACTGGAATTTGCTTAATTTTGTATCTCTTCCAGGAGCTCCTCGACAGAATAGAAGGAGTGAACCATGAGGAAACTCTTCAGTTTAGACTTAAAAGTGTTTGGGCTACTGCTAAGATTTTTGAGTTCTTGTGGTAGCTTATTGAAAATGGATGCAGCAGAATACTGCACTCCTTTCTGCACAAGAGTCAAGGAAGTGCATTCCACATGCAGATTTGATTTCTGCCGAGTATTAACTGAGTGAAAGCTGCTAACTCTTGGGAATAAGCTAATATTGCTAACAACAAACGACATTAAAGAAAATACATACTGTGAGGGCAATGTCAAAATTCCCAGACTATTGAATAGGGGTCGACAAGAGGTTTTGGAACTTACACCATACATAGCTCGAACAGCACGTTTTTGAGCCAAAAATACCCTTTTTGAATCAGAAGAATTACCCCAAAAAATAATACCATATGACATAAGCGTATGAAAATATGCGAAGTATACTACTTTTCGTGTTGAAATGTCACTTATTTCAGATACTGTTCTAATGGTAAATAAAGCGGCATTTAGTTTCTGAACAAGATCCTGAACATGGGCTTTCCACAACAGCTTACTATCTATCTGTACGCCTAGGAACTTGAACTGTTCCGTCTCGCTTATAACATGCCCATCCTGTCTGATTAAAATGTCAGTTCTTGTTGAATTGTGGGTTAGAAACTGTAAAAACTGAGTCTTACTGTGATTTAGCATCAAATTATTTTCCACAAGCCACGAACTTATATCATGAACTACATTATTTGATAATGTTTCAATATTACACACAAGATCCTTCACTACCAAGGTGGTGTCATCAGCAAACAGAAATATTTTTGAATCACCTGTAATACTAGAAGGCATATCATTTACATAAATAAGGAACAGCAGTGGCCCCAGCACCGACCCTTGGGGAACGCCCCATTTAACAGTGCCCCATTGGGACTGAACATCATTACCACTCTCAATATTGCGGAGGATTACCTTCTGCTTTCTGTTCTTAAAGTAGGAGGCGAACCAATTGTAAGCTACTCCCCTTACTCCATAATGTTCCAACTTCTGCAGTAATATTTTGTGGTCAACACAGTCAAAAGCCTTCGTTAAATCAAAGAAAACACCTAACGTTCGCAACCTTTTATTTAATCCGTCCAAAACCTCACAGAGAAAAGAGACTATAGCATTTTCAGTTGTTAAACCGTTTCTAAAACCAAACTGTACATTTGACAGCAAATTATGTGAATTTAAATGCTGCAGTAACCTTGTATATACAACCCTCTCAATAACTTTAGCAAACACTGATGGCATAGAAATAGGTCTATAATTGTCAACATTATCCCTGTCTCCCTTTTTATAAAGTGGCTTCACTACCGAGTACTTTAATCGGTCAGGAAACCGACCACTCCTAAAGGAAAAGTTACAGATATGGCTAAGTACTGAGCTAACATACGTGGAACAATACTTCAGTATTCTGCTAGATACCCCGTCATATCCATGAGAGTTCTTGGTCTTTAGTGATTTAATTATTAACTCAATCTCCCTCTTGTCAGTATCATGGAGGAGCATTTCAGGTAACAGTCTCGGAACACTTTTTTCTAAGAGCGCTATATGATTCCCTGTTGGGACTAGGTTTCTATTTAGTTCACCTGCTATATTCAGAAAGTGATTATTAAGTACTGTACATATATGCGACTTATCAGTAACACGGACATCCCCACTACGCACTGATTCTATATTCTCGACCTGTCTCTGCAGACCAGCCACTTCCTTTACGACTGACCATATGGTTTTAATTTTATCCTGAGACTTAGCTATTCTATCTGCATACCACATACTTTTTGCCTTCCTAATAACTTTTTTAAGCACCTTACAATACTGTTTGTAATGGGCTGCTGCATTTAGATTTTGACTGATTCTAAGACATTTCCTTGTAAATCGAGTAACGTTTCTATGGAAACGACAGGATTTTCTTTTGGGATACGACAATCTCAATTCAGATCCACTAATCCTTATTTACTGCATCCATCACTCCCACACATTGACGAATTCACACGGAAATTGCGTCGCTATGAAATACTATGTGTTCTAAGACATTTCCCTCTAAATCGAGTAACGTTTCTATGGAAACGACAGGATTTTCTTTTGGGATACGACAATCTCAATTCAGATCCACTAATCCTCCTTTACTGCATCCATCACTCCCACACATTGACGAATTCACACGGAAATTGCGTCGCTATGAAATACTATGTGTTCTAAGACATTTCCCTCTAAATCGAGTAACGTTTCTATGGAAACGACAGGATATTCTTTTGGGATACGACAATCTCATTTCCGATCCACTAATCCTTCTTTACTGCATCCCTCACTCCCACACATTGACGAATTCACACGGAAATTGCGTCGCTATGAAATACGAGTACTATGTCTTCTAAGACATTTCCTTCTAAATCGAGTAACGTTTCTATGGAAACGACAGGATTTTCTTTTGGGATACGACAATCTCATTTCCGATCCACTAATCCTTCTTTACTGCATCCCTCACTCCCACACATTGACGAATTCACACGGAAATTGCGTCGCTATGAAATACGAGTACTATGTGTTCTAAGACATTTCCTTCTAAATCGAGTAACGTTTCTATGGAAACGACAGGATTTTCTTTTGGGATACGACAATTACATTTCCGATCCACTAATCCATCTTTGCCCGCATCCCTCACTCCCAAACATTGACGAATTCACACGGAAATTGCGTCGCTATGATATACTATGTGTTCTAAGACATTTCTTTCTAAATCGAGTAACGTTTCTATGGAAACGACAGGATTTACTTTTGGGATACGACAATCTCATTTCCGATCCGATAATCCTTCTTTACTGCATCCCTCACTCCCACACATTGACGAATTCACACGGAAATTGCGTCGCTATGATATACGAGTACTATGTCTTCTAAGACATTTCCTTCTAAATCGAGTAACGTTTCTATGGAAACGACAGGATTTTCTTGTGGGATACGACAATCTCATTTCAGATCCACTAATCCTTCTTTACTGCATCCCTCACTCCCACACATTGACGAATTCACACGGAAATTGCGTCGCTATGAAATACTATGTGTTCTAAGACATTTCCCTCTAAATCGAGTAACGTTTCTATGGAAACGACAGGATTTTCTTTTGGGATACGACAATCTCATTTCAGATCAACTAATCCTTCTTTACTGCATCCCTCACTCCCACACATTGACGAATTCACACGGAAATTGCGTCTCTATGAAATACGAGTACTATGTGTTCTAAGACATTTCCTTGTAAATCGAGTAACGTTTCTATGGAAACGACAGGATTTTCTTTTGGGATACGACAATCTCAATTCAGATCCACTAATCCTTCTTTACTGCATCCATCACTCCCACACATTGACGAATTCACACGGAAATTGCGTCGCTATGAAATACTATGTGTTCTAAGACATTTCCCACTAAATCGAGTAACGTTTCTATGGAAACGACAGGATTTTCTTTTGGGATACGACAATCTCATTTCCGATCCACTAATCCTTCTTTACTGCATCCCTCACTCCCACACATTGACGAATTCACACGGAAATTGCGTCGCTATGAAATGCGACTACTATGCCTTCTAAGACATTTCCTTCTAAATCGAGCAACGTTTCTATGGAAACGACAGGATTTTCTTTTGGGATACGACAATCTCATTTCCGATCCACTAATCCTTCTTTACTGCATCCCTCACTCCCACACATTGACGAATTCACGCGGAAATTGCGTCGCTATGAAATACGAGTACTATGTCTTCTAAGACATTTCCTTCTAAATCGAGTAACGTTTCTATGGAAACGACAGGATTTTCTTTTGGGATAGGACAATCCCATTTCCGATCCACTAATCCATCTTTACCCGCATCCCTCACCCCCAAACATTGACGAATTCACACGGAAATTGCGTCGCTATGAAATACGAGTACTATGTCTTCTAAGACATTTCCTTCTAAATCGAGTAACGTTTCTATGGAAACGACAGGATTTTCTTTTGGGATACGACAATCTCATTTCAGATCCACTAATCCTTCTTTACTGCATCCCTCACTCCCACACATTGACGAATTCACACGGAAATTGCGTCGCTATGAAATACTATGTGTTCTAAGTCATTTCCCTCTAAATCGAGTAACGTTTCCATGGAAACGACAGGATTTTCTTTTGGGATACGACAATCTCATTTCCGATCCACTAATCCTTCTTTACTGCATCCCTCACTCCCACACATTGACGAATTCACACGGAAATTGCGTCGCTATGAAATACGAGTACTATGTGTTCTAAGACATTTCCTTCTAAATCGAGTAACGTTTCTATATAAACGACGGGATTTTCTTTTGGGATACGACAATTACATTTCCGATCCACTAATCCATCTTTACCCGCATCCCTCACTCCCAAACATTGACGAATTCACACGGAAATTGCGTCGCTATGAAATACTATGTGTTCTAAGACATTTCTTTCTAAATCGAGTAACGTTTCTATAGAAACGACAGGATTTTCTTTTGGGATACGACAATCTCATTTCCGATCCACTAATCCTACTTTACTGCATCCCTCACTCCCACACATTGACGAATTCACACGGAAATTGCGTCGCTATGAAATACGAGTACTATGTCTTCTAAGACATTTCCTTCTAAATCGAGTAACGTTTCTATGGAAACGACAGGATTTTCTTGTGGGATACGACAATCTCATTTCAGATCAACTAATCCTTCTTTACTGCATCCCTCACTCCCACACATTGACGAATTCACACGGAAATTGCGTCGCTATGTAATACTATGTGTTCTAAGACATTGCCCTCTAAATCGAGTAACGTTTCTATGGAAACGACAGGATTTTCTTTTGGGATACGAAAATCTCAATTCAGATCCACTAATCCTTCTTTACTGCATCCATCACTCCCACACATTGACGAATTCACACGGAAATTGCGTCGCTATGAAATACTATGTGTTCTAAGACATTTCCCACTAAATCGAGTAACGTTTCTATGGAAACGACAGGATTTTCTTTTGGGATACGACAATCTCATTTCCGATCCACTAATCCTTCTTTACTGCATCCCTCACTCCCACACATTGACGAATTCACACGGAAATTGCGTCGCTATGAAATGCGACCACTATGTCTTCTAAGACATTTCCTTCTAAATCAAGCAACGTTTCTATAGAAACGACAGGATTTTCTTTTGGGATACGACAATCTCATTTCCGATCCACTAATCCTTCTTTACTGCATCGCTCACTCCCACACATTGACGAATTCACACGGAAATTGCGTCGCTATGAAATACGAGTACTATGTCTTCTAAGACATTTCCTTCTTAATCGAGTAACGTTTCTATGGAAACGACAGGATTTTCTTTTGGGATAGGACAATCCCATTTCCGATCCACTAATCCATCTTTACCCGCATCCCTCACTCCCAAACATTGACGAATTCACACGGAAATTGCGTCGCTATGAAATACGAGTACTATGTCTTCTAAGACATTTCCTTCTAAATCGAGTAACGTTTCTATGGAAACGACAGGATTTTCTTTTGGGATACGACAATTTCATTTCAGATCCACTAATCCTTCTTTACTGCATCCCTCACTCCCACACATTGACGAATTCACACGGAAATTGCGTCGCTATGAAATACTATGTGTTCTAAGTCATTTCCCTCTAAATCGAGTAACGTTTCCATGGAAACGACAGGATTTTCTTTTGGGATACGACAATCTCATTTCCGATCCACTAATCCTTCTTTACTGCATCCCTCACTCCCACACATTGACGAATTCACACGGAAATTGCGTCGCTATGAAATACGAGTACTATGTGTTCTAAGACATTTCCTTCTAAATCGAGTAACGTTTCTATATAAACGACGGGATTTTCTTTTGGGATACGACAATTACATTTCCGATCCACTAATCCATCTTTACCCGCATCCCTCACTCCCAAACATTGACGAATTCACACGGAAATTGCGTCGCTATGAAATACTATGTGTTCTAAGACATTTCTTTCTAAATCGAGTAACGTTTCTATGGAAACGACAGGATTTTCTTTTGGGATACGACAGTCTCATTTCCGATCCACTAATCCTACTTTACTGCATCCCTCACTCCCACACATTGACGAATTCACACGGAAATTGCGTCGCTATGAAATACGAGTACTATGTCTTCTAAGACATTTCCTTCTAAATCGAGTAACGTTTCTATGGAAACGACAGGATTTTCTTTTGGGATACGACAATCCCATTTCCGATCCACTAATCCATCTTTACCCGCATCCCTCACTCCCAAACATTGACGAATTCACACGGAAATTGAGTCGCTATGAAATACGAGTACTATGTCTTCTAAGACATTTCCTTCTAAATCGAGTAACGTTTCTATGGAAACGACAGGATTTTCTTTTGGGATACGACAATCTCATTTCAGATCCACTAATCCTTCTTTACTGCATCCCTCACTCCCACACATTGACGAATTCACACGGAAATTGCGTCGCTATGAAATACTATTTGTTCTAAGTCATTTCCCTCTAAATCGAGTAACGTTTCCATGGAAACGACAGGATTTTCTTTTGGGATACGACAACCTCATTTCCGATCCACTAATCCTTCTTTACTGCATCCCTCACTCCCACACATTGACGAATTCACACGGAAATTGCGTCGCTATGAAATACGAGTACTATGTGTTCTAAGACATTTCCTTCTAAATCGAGTAACGTTTCTATATAAACGACGGGATTTTCTTTTGGGATACGACAATTACATTTCCGATCCACTAATCCATCTTTACCCGCATCCCTCACTCCCAAACATTGACGAATTCACACGGAAATTGCGTCGCTATGAAATACTATGTGTTCTAAGACATTTCTTTCTAAATCGAGTAACGTTTCTATGGAAACGACAGGATCTTCTTTTGGGATACGACAATCTCATTTCCGATCCACTAATCCTACTTTACTGCATCCCTCATTCCCACACATTGACGAATTCACACGGAAATTGCGTCGCTATGAAATACGAGTACTATGTCTTCTAAGACATTTCCTTCTAAATCGAGTAATGTTTCTATGGAAACGACAGGATTTTATTGTGGGATACGACAATCTCATTTCAGATCAACTAATCCTTCTTTACTGCATCCCTCACTCCCACACATTGACGAATTCACACGGATATTGCGTCGCTATGAAATACTATGTGTTCTAAGACATTTCCCTCTAAATCGAGTAACGTTTCTATGGAAACGACAGGATTTTCTTTTGGGATACGACATTCTCATTTCCGATCCACTAATCCTTCTTTACTGCATCCCTCACTCCCACACATTGAAAAATTCACACGGAAATTGCGTCGCTATGAAATACGAGTACTATGTCTTCTAAGTCATTTACTTCTAAATCGAGTAACGTATGTATGGAAACGACAGGATTTTCTTTTGGGATACGACAATCTCATTTCAGATCCACTAATTCTTCTTTACTGCATCCCTCACTCCCACACATTGACGAATTCACACGGAAATTGCGTCGCTATGAAATACGAGTACTATGTCTTCTAAGACATTTCCTTCTAAATCGAGTAACGTTTCTATGGAAACGACAGGATTTTCTTTTGGGATACGACAATCTCATTTCAGATCCACTAATCCTACTTTACTGCATCCCTCACTTCCACACATTGACGAATTCACACGGAAATTGCGTCGCTATGAAATACTATGTGTTCTAAGACATTTCCCTCTAAATCGAGTAACGTTTCTATGGAAACGACAGGATTTTCTTTTGGGATACGACAATCTCATTTCCGATCCACTAATCCTTCTTTACTGCATCCCTCACTCCCACACATTGACGAATTCACACGGACATTGCGTCGCTATGAAATACGAGTACTATGTCTTCTAAGACATTTCCTTCTAAATCGAGTAACGTTTCTATGGAAACGACAGGATTTTCTTGTGGGTTACGACAATCACATTTCCGATCCACTAATCCTTCTTTACTGCATCCCTCACTCCCACACATTGACGAATTCACACGGAAATTGCGCCGCTATGAAATACGAGTACTATGTCTTCTAAGACATTTCCTTCTAAATCGAGTAACGTTTCTATGGAAACGACAGGATTTTCTTTTGGGATACGACAATCTCATTTCAGATCCACTAATCCTTCTTTACTGCATCCCTCACTCCCACACATTGACGAATTCACACGGAAATTGCGTCGCTATGAAATACTATGTGTTCTAAGACATTTCCCTCTAAATCGAGTAACGTTTCTATGGAAACGACAGGATTTTCTTTTGGGATACAACAATCTCATTTCCGATCCACTAATCCCTCTTTACTGCATCCCTCACTTCCACACATTGACGAATTCACACGGAAATTGCGTCGCTATGAAATACGAGTACTATGTGTTCTAAGACATTTCCTTCTAAATCGAGTAACGTTTCTATGGAAACGACAGGATTTTCTTTTGGGATACGACAATTACATTTCCGATCCACTAATCCATCTTTACCCGCAGCCCTCACTCCCAAACATTGACGAATTAACACGGAAATTGCGTCGCTATGAAATACTATGTGTTCTAAGACATTTCTTTCTAAATCGAGTAACGTTTCTATGGAAACGACAGGATTTTCTTTTGGGATACGACAATCTCATTTCCGATCCACTAATCCTACTTTACTGCATCCCTCACTCCCACACATTGACGAATTCACACGGAAATTGCGTCGCTATGAAATACGAGTACTATGTCTTCTAAGACATTTCCTTCTAAATCGAGTAACGTTTCTATGGAAACGACAGGATTTTCTTGTGGGATACGACAATCTCATTTCAGATCAACTAATCCTTCTTTACTGCATCCCACACTCCCACACATTGACGAATTCACACGGAAATTGCGTCGCTATGAAATACTATGTGTTCTAAGACATTTCCCTCTAAATCGAGTAACGTTTCTATGGAAACGACAGTATATTCTTTTGGCATACGACAATCTCATTTCCGATCCACTAATCCTTCTTTACTGCATCCCTCACTCCCACACATTGACGAATTCACACGGAAATTGCGTCGCTATGAAATACGAGTACTATGTCTTCTAAGACATTTCCTTCTAAATCGAGTAACGTTTCTATGGAAACGACAGGATTTTCTTTTGGGATACGACAATCTCATTTCAGATCCACTAATCCTTCTTTACTGCATCCCTCACTCCCACACATTGACGAATTCACACGGAAATTGCGTCGCTATGAAATACGAGTACTATGTCTTCTAAGACATTTCCTTCTAAATCGAGTAACGTTTCTATGGAAACGACAGGATTTTCTTTTGGGATACGACAATCTCATTTCCGATCCACTAATCCTTCTTTACTGCATCCCTCACTCCCACACATTGACGAATTCACACGGAAATTGCGTCGCTATGAAATACGAGTACTATGTCTTCTAAGACATTTCCTTCTAAATCGAGTAACGTTTCTATGGAAACGACAGGATTTTCTTTTGGGATACGACAATCTCATTTCAGATCCACTAATCCTTCTTTACTGCATCCCTCACTCCCAAACATTGACGAATTCACACGGAAATTCGGTCGCTATGAAATACGAGTACTATGTGTTCTAAGACATTTCCTTCTAAATCGAGTAACGTTTCTATGGAAAAGACAGGATATTCTTTTGGGATACAACAGTCACATTTCCGATCCACTAATCCATCTTTACCCTCATCCCTCACTCCCAAACATTGACGAATTCACACGGAAATTGCGTCGCTATGAAATACTATGTGTTCTAAGACATTTCTTTCTAAATCGAGTAACGTTTCTATGGAAACGACAGAATTTTCTTTTGGGATACGACAATCTCATTTCCGATCCACTAATCCTTCTTTACTGCATCCCTCACTCCCACACATTGACGAATTCACACGGACATTGCGTCGCTATGAAATACGAGTACTATGTCTTCTAAGACATTTCCTTCTAAATCGAGTAACGTTTCTATGGAAACGACAGGATTTTCTTGTGGGTTACGACAATCACATTTCCGATCCACTAATCCTTCTTTACTGCATCCCTCACTCCCACACATTGACGAATTCACACGGAAATTGCGTCGCTATGAAATACGAGTACTATGTGTTCTAAGACATTTCCTTCTAAATCGAGTAACGTTTCTATGGAAACGACAGGATTTTCTTTTGGGATACGACAATCTCATGTCAGATCCACTAATCCTTCTTTACTGCATCCCTCACTCCCACACATTGACGAATTCACACGGAAATTGCGTCGCTATGAAATACTATGTGTTCTAAGACATTTCCCTCTAAATCGAGTAACGTTTCTATGGAAACGACAGGATTTTCTTTTGGGATACAACAATCTCATTTCCGATCCACTAATCCCTCTTTACTGCATCCCTCACTTCCACACATTGACGAATTCACACGGAAATTGCGTCGCTATGAAATACGAGTACTATGTGTTCTAAGACATTTCCTTCTAAATCGAGTAACGTTTCTATGGAAACGACAGGATTTTCTTTTGGGATACGACAATTACATTTCCGATCCACTAATCCATCTTTACCCGCAGCCCTCACTCCCAAACATTGACGAATTAACACGGAAATTGCGTCGCAATGAAATACTATGTGTTCTAAGACATTTCTTTCTAAATCGAGTAACGTTTCTATGGAAACGACAGGATTTTCTTTTGGGATACGACAATCTCATTTCCGATCCACTAATCCTACTTTACTGCATCCCTCACTCCCACACATTGACGAATTCACACGGAAATTGCGTCGCTATGAAATACGAGTACTATGTCTTCTAAGACATTTCCTTCTAAATCGAGTAACGTTTCTATGGAAACGACAGGATTTTCTTGTGGGATACGACAATCTCATTTCAGATCAACTAATCCTTCTTTACTGCATCCCTCACTCCCACACATTGACGAATTCACACGGAAATTGCGTCGCTATGAAATACTATGTGTTCTAAGACATTTCCCTCTAAATCGAGTAACGTTTCTATGGAAACGACAGGATTTTCTTTTGGGATACGACAATCTCATTTCAGATCCACTAATCCTTCTTTACTGCATCCCTCACTCCCACACATTGACGAATTCACACAGAAATTGCGTCGCTATGATATACGAGTACTATGTCTTCTAAGACATTTCCTTCTAAATCGAGTAATGTTTCTATGGAAACGACAGGATTTTCTTTTGGGATACGACAATCTCATTTCAGATCCACTAATCCTTCTTTACTGCATCCCTCACTCCCACACATTGACGAATTCACACGGAAATAGCGTCGCTATGAAATACTATGTGTTCTAAGACATTTCCCTCTAAATCGAGTAACGTTTCTATGGAAACGACAGGATTTTCTTTTGGCATACGACAATCTCATTTCCGATCCACTAATCCTTCTTTACTGCGTCCCTCACTCCCACACATTGACGAATTCACACGGAAATTGCGTCGCTATGAAATACGAGTACTATGTCTTCTAAGACATTTCCTTCTAAATCGAGTAACGTTTCTATGGAAACGACAGGATTTTCTTTTGGGATACGACAATCTCATTTCAGATCCACTAATCCTTCTTTACTGCATCCCTCACTCCCACACATTGACGAATTCACACGGAAATTGCGTCGCTATGAAATACGAGTACTATGTCTTCTAAGACATTTCCTTCTAAATCGAGTAACGTTTCTATGGAAACGACAGGATTTTCTTTTGGGATACGACAATCTCATTTCCGATCCACTAATCCTTCTTTACTGCATCCCTCACTCCCACACATTGACGAATTCACACGGAAATTGCGTCGCTATGAAATACGAGTACTATGTCTTCTAAGACATTTCCTTCTAAATCGAGTAACGCTTCTATGGAAACGACAGGATTTTCTTTTGGGATACGACAATCTCATTTCAGATCCACTAATCCTTCTTTACTGCATCCCTCACTCCCAAACATTGACGAATTCACAAGGAAATTCGGTCGCTATGAAATACGAGTACTATGTGTTCTAAGACATTTCCTTCTAAATCGAGTAACGTTTCTATGGAAAAGACAGGATTTTCTTTTGGGATACGACAATCTCATTTCCGATCCACTAATCCTTCTTTACTGCATCCCTCACTCCCACACATTGACGAATTCACACGGAAATTGCGTCGCTATGAAATACGAGTACTATGTCTTCTAAGACATTTCCTTCTAAATCGAGTAACGTTTCTATGGAAACGACAGGATTTTCTTTTGGGATACGACAATCTCATTTCAGATCCACTAATCCTTCTTTACTGCATCCCTCACTCCCACACATTGACGAATTCACACAGAAATTGCGTCGCTATGAAATACGAGTACTATGTCTTCTAAGACATTTCCTTCTAAATCGAGTAACGTTTCTATGGAAACGACAGGATTTTCTTTTGGGATACGACAATCTCATTTCAGATCCACTAATCCTTCTTTACTGCATCCCTCACTCCCACACATTGACGAATTCACACGGAAATTGCGTCGCTATGAAATACGAGTACTATGTCTTCTAAGACATTTCCTTCTAAATCGAGTAACGTTTCTATGGAAACGACAGGATTTTCTTTTGGGATACGACAATCTCATTTCCGATCCACTAATCCTTCTTTACTGCATCCCTCACTCCCACACATTGACGAATTCACACGGAAATTGCGTCGCTATGAAATACGAGTACTATGTCTTCTAAGACATTTCCTTCTAAATCGAGTAACGCTTCTATGGAAACGACAGGATTTTCTTTTGGGATACGACAATCTCATTTCCGATCCACTAATCCTTCTTTACTGCATCCCTCACTCCCACACATTGACGAATTCACACGGAAATTGCGTCGCTATGAAATACGAGTACTATGTCTTCTAAGACATTTCCTTCTAAATCGAGTAACGTTTCTATGGAAACGACAGGATTTTCTTTTGGCATACGACAATCTCATTTCCGATCCACTAATCCTTCTTTACTGCATCCCTCACTCCCACACATTGACGAATTCACACGGAAATTGCGTCGCTATGAAATACGAGTAGTATGTCTTCTAAGACATTTCCTTCTAAATCGAGTAACGTTTCTATGGAAACGACAGGATTTTCTTTTGGGATACGACAATCTCATTTCAGATCCACTAATCCTTCTTTACTGCATCCCTCACTCCCACACATTGACGAATTCACACGGAAATTGCGTCGCTATGAAATACGAGTACTATGTCTTCTAAGACATTTCCTTCTAAATCGAGTAACGTTTCTATGGAAACGACAGGATTTTCTTTTGGGATACGACAATCTCATTTCCGATCCACTAATCCTTCTTTACTGCATCCCTCACTCCCACACATTGACGAATTCACACGGAAATTGCGTCGCTATGAAATACGAGTACTATGTCTTCTAAGACATTTCCTTCTAAATCGAGTAACGCTTCTATGGAAACGACAGGATTTTCTTTTGGGATACGACAATCTCATTTCAGATCCACTAATCCTTCTTTACTGCATCCCTCACTCCCAAACATTGACGAATTCACAAGGAAATTCGGTCGCTATGAAATACGAGTACTATGTGTTCTAAGACATTTCCTTCTAAATCGAGTAACGTTTCTATGGAAAAGACAGGATTTTCTTTTGGGATACAACAGTCACATTTCCGATCCACTAATCCATCTTTACCCGCATCCCTCACTCCCAAACATTGACGAATTCACACGGAAATTGCGTCGCTATGAAATACTATGTGTTCTAAGACATTTCTTTCTAAATCGAGTAACATTTCAATGGAAACGACAGAATTTTCTTTTGGGATACGACAATCTCATTTCCGATCCACTAATCCTTCTTTACTGCATCCCTCACTCCCACACATTGACGAATTCACACGAAAATGCGTCGCTATGAAATACGAGTACTATGTGTTCTAAGACATTTCCTTGTAAATCGAGTAACGTTTCTATGGAAACGACAGGATTTTCTTTTGGGATACGACAATCTCATTTCCGATCCACTAATCCTCCTTTACTGCATCCCTCACTCCCAAACATTGACGAATTCACACGGAAATTCCGTCGCTATGAAATACGAGTACTATGTGTTCTAAGACATTTCCTTCTAAATCGAGTAACGTTTCTATGGAAACGACAGGATTTTCTTTGGGATACGCCAATCTCATTTCAGATCCATTAATCCTTCTTTACTGCATCCCTCACTCTCACACATTGACGAATTCACACGGAAATTGCATCGCTATGAAATACTATGTGTTCTAAGACATTTCCCTCTAAATCGAGTAACGTTTCTATGGAAACGACAGGATTTTCTTTTGGGATACGACAATCTCATTTGCGATCCACTAATCCCTCTTTACTGCATCCCTCACTTCCACACATTGACGAATTCACACGGAAATTGCGTCGCCATGAAATACGAGTACTATGTGTTCTAAGACATTTCCTTCTAAATCGAGTAACGTTTCTATGGAAACGACAGGATTTTCTTTTGGGATACAATAGTCACATTTCCGATCCACTAATCCATCTTTACCCGCATCCCTCACTCCCATACATTGACGAATTCACACGGAAATTGCGTCGCTATGAAATACTATGTGTTCTAAGACATTTCTTTCTAAATCGAGTAACGTTTCTATGGAAACGACAGAATTTTCTTTTGGGATACGACAATCTCATTTACGATCCACTAATCCTTCTTTACTGCATCCCTCACTCCCACACATTGACGAATTCACACGGAAATTGCGTCGCTATGAAATACGAGTACTATGTGTTCTAAGACATTTCCTTCTACATCGAGTAACGTTTCTATGGAAACGACAGGATTTTCTTTTGGGATACGACAATCTCATTTCCGATCCACTAATCCTTCTTTACTGCATCCCTCACTCCCACACATTGACGAATTCACACGGAAATTGCGTCGCTATGAAATACGAGTACTACGTGTTCTAAGACATTTCCTTCTAAATCGAGTAACGTTTCTATGGAAACGACAGGATTTTCTTCTGGGATACGACAATTACATTTCCGATCCACTAATCCATCTTTATCCGCATCCCTCACTCCCAAACATTGACGAATTCACACGGAAATTGCGTCGCTATGAAATACTATGTGTTCTAAGACATTTCTTTCTAAACCGAGTAACGTTTCTATGGTAACGACAGGATTTTCTTTTGGGATACGACAATCTCATTTCAGATCCACTAATCCTTCTTTACTGCATCCCTAACTCCCACACATTGACGAATTCTCACGGAAATTGCGTCGCTATGAAATACGAGTACTATGTGTTCTAAGACATGTCCTTCTAAATCGAGTAACGTTTCTATGGAAACGACAGGATTTTCTTGTGGGATACGACAATCACATTTCCGATCCACTAATCCTTCTTTACTGCATCCCTCACTCCCACACATTGACAAATTCACACGGAAATTTCGTCGCTATGAAATACGAGTACTATGTCTTCTAAGACATTTCCTTCTAAATCGAGTAACGTTTCTATGGAAACGACAGGATTTTCTTGTAGGATACGACAATCACATTTCCGATCCACGAAGTCTTCTCTACTGCATCCCTCACTCCCACACATTGACGAATTCACACGGAAATTGCGTCGCTATGAAATACGAGTACTATGAGTTCTAAGACATTTCCTTCTAAATCGAGTAACGTTTCTATGGAAACGACTGGATTTTCTTTTGGGATACGACAATTACATTTCCGATCCACTAATCCATCTTTACCCGCATCCCTCACTCCCAAACATTGACGAATTCACACGGAAATTGCGTCGCTATGAAATACTATGTGTTCTAAGACATTTCTTTCTAAATCGAGTAACGTTTCTATGGAAACGACAGGATTTTCTTTTGGGATACGACAATCTCATTTCCGATCCACTAATCCTTCTTTACTGCATCCCTCACTCCCACACGTTGACGAATTCACACGGAAATTGCGTCGCTATGAAATACGAGTACTATGTCTTCTAAGACATTTCCTTCTAAATCGAGTAACGTTTCTGTGGAATCGACAGGATTTTCTTTTGGGATACGACAATTACATTTCCGATCCACTAATCCATCTTTACCCGCATCCCTCACTCCCAAACATTGACGAATTCACACGGAAATTGCGTCGCTATGAAATACTATGTGTTCTAAGACATTTCTTTCTAAATCGAGTAACGTTTCTATGGAAACGACAGGATTTTCTTTTGGGATACGACAATCTCATTTCCGATCCACTAATCCTTCTTTACTGCATCCCTCACTCCCACACATTGACGAATTCACACGGAAATTGCGTCGCTGTGAAATACGAGTACTATGTCTTCTAAGACATTTCCTTCAAAATCGAGTAACGTTTCTATGGAAACGACAGGATTTTCTTTTGGGATATGACAATTACATTTCCGATCCACTAATCCATCTTTACCCGCATCCCTCACTCCCAAACATTGACGAATTCACACGGAAATTGCGTCGCTATGAAATACTATGTGTTCTAAGACATTTCTTTCTAAATCGAGTAACGTTTCTATGGAAACGACAGGATTTTCTTTTGGGATACGACAATCTCATTTCCGATCCACTAATCCTTCTTTACTGCATCCCTCACTCCCACACATTGACGAATTCACACGGAAATTGCGTCGCTATGAAATACGAGTACTATGTCTTCTAAGACATTTCCTTCTAAATCGAGTAACGTTTCTATGGAAACGACAGGATTTTCTTGTGGGATACGACAATCTCATTTCCGATCCACCAATCCTTCTTTACTGCATCCCTCACTCCCACACATTGACGAATTCACACGGAAATTGCGTCGCTATGAAATACTATGTGTTCTGAGACATTTCCCTCTAAATCGAGTAACGTTTCTATGGAAACGACAGGATTTTCTTTTGGGATACGACAATCTCATTTCAGATCCTCTAATCCTTCTTTACTGCATCCCTCACTCCCACACATTGACAAATTCACACGGAAATTGCGTCGCTATGAAATACGAGTACTATGTCTTCTAAGACATTTCCTTCTAAATCGAGTAACGTTTCTATCGAAACGACAGGATTTTCTTTTGGGATACGACAATCTCATTTCAGATCCACTAATCCTTCTTTACTGCATCCCTCACTCCCACACATTGACGAATTCACACGGAAATTGCGTCGCTATGAAATACTATGTGTTCTAAGACATTTCCCTCTAAATCGAGTAACGTTTCTATGGAAACGACAGGATTTTCTTTTGGGATACGACATTCTCATTTCTGATCCACTAATCCTTCTTTACTGCATCCCTCACTCCCACACTTGACGAATTCACACGGAAATAGCGTCGCTATGAAATACGAGTACTATGTCTTCTAAGACATTTCCTTCTAAATCGAGTAACGTTTCTATGGAAACGACAGGATTTTCTTTTGGGATACGACAATTACATTTCCGATACACTAATCCATCTTTACCCGCATCCCTCACTCCCAAACATTGACGAATTCACACGGAAATTGCGTCGCTATGTAATACTATGTGTTCTAAGACATTTCCTTCTAAATCGAGTAACGTTTCTATGAAAACGACAGGATTTTCTTTTGGGATACGACAATCTCATTTCAGATCCTCTAATCCTTCTTTACTGCATCCCTCACTCCCACACATTGACGAATTCACACGGAAATTGCGTCGCTATGAAATACGAGTACTATGTGTTCTAAGACATTTCCTTCTAAATCGAGTAACGTTTCTATGGAAACGACAGGATTTTCTTTTGGGATACGACAATCTCATTTCCGATCCACTCATCCTTCTTTACTGCATCCCTCACTCCCACACATTGAAGAATTCACACGGAAATTGCGTCGCTATGAAATACGAGTACTATGTGTTCTAAGACATTTCCTTCTAAATCGAGTAACGTATCTATGGAAACGACAGGATTTTCTTTTGGGATACGACAATCACATTTCCGATCCACTAATCCTCTTTTACTGCATCCCTCACTCCCAAACATTGACGAATTCACACGGAAATTGCTTCGCTATGAAATACGAGTACTTTGTGTTCTAAGACATTTCCTTCTAAATCGAGTAACGTTTCTATGGAAACGACAGGATTTTCTTTTGGGATACGACAATCTCATTTCCGATCCACTAATCCTTCTTTACTGCATCCCTCACTCCCAAACATTGACGAATTAACATGGAAATTCCGTCGCTATGAAATACGAGTACTATGTTTTCTAAGACATTTCCTTCTAAATCGAGTAACGTATCTATGGAAACGACAGGACTTTCTTTTGGGATACGACAATCACATTTCCGATCCACTAATCCTTCTTTACTGCATCCCTCACTCCCAAACATTAAACGAATTCACACGGAAATTGCTTCGCTATGAAATACGAGTATTATGTGTTCTAAGACATTTCCTTCTAAATCGAGTAACGTATCTATGGAAACGACAGGATTTTCTTTTGGGATACGACAATCACATTTCCGATCCACTAATCCTTCTTTACTGCATCCCTCACTCCCAAACATTAAACGAATTCACACGGAAATTGCTTCGCTATGAAATACGAGTATTATGTGTTCTAAGACATTTCCTTCTAAATCGAGTAACGTTTCTATGGAAACGACGGGATTTTCCTTTGTGGATACGACAATCTCATTTCCGATCCACTCATCCTTCTTTACTGCATCCCTCACTCCCACACATAGAAGAATTCACACGGAAATTCCGTCGCTATGAAATACGAGTACTATGTGTTCTAAGACATTTCCTTGTAAAACGAGTAACGTTTCTATGGAAACGACAGGATTTTCTTTTGGGATACGACAATCACATTTCCGATCCACTAATCCTTCTTTACTGCATCCCTCACACCCACACATTGACGAATTCACACGGAAATTGCGTCGCTATGAAATACTATGTGTTCTAAGACATTTCCCTCTAAATCGAGTAACGTTTCTATGGAAACGACAGGATTTTCTTTTGGGATACGACAATCACATTTCCGATCCACTAATCCTTCTTTACTGCATCCCTCACTCCCACACATTGAAGAATTCACACGGAAATTGCGTCTCTATGAAATACGAGTACTATGTGTTCTAAGACATTTCCTTGTAAATCGAGTAACGTTTGTATGGAAACGACAGGATATTCTTTTGGGATACGACATTCTCATTTCTGATCCACTAATCCTTCTTTACTGCATCCCTCACTCCCACACATTGACGAATTCACACGGAAATTGCGTCGCTATGAAATACTATGTGTTCTAAGACATTTCCCTCTAAATCGAGTAACGTTTCTATGGAAACGACAGGATTTTCTTTTGGGATACGACATTCTCATTTCTGATCCACTAATCCTTCTTTACTGCATCCCTCACTCCCACACATTGACGAATTCACACGGAAATAGCGTCGCTATGAAATACGAGTACTATGTCTTCTAAGACATTTCCTTCTAAATCGAGTAACGTTTCTATGGAAACGACAGGATATTCTTTTGGGATACGACAATTACATTTCTGATCCACTAATCCTCCTTTATTGCATCCCTCACTCCCACACATTGACGAATTCACACGGAAATTGCGTCGCTATTAAATACTATGTGTTCTGAGACATTTCCCTCTAAATCGAGTAACGTTTCTATGGAAACGACAGGATTTTCTTTTGGGATACGACAATCTCATTTCAGATCCTCTAATCCTTCTTTACTGCATCCCTCACTCCCACACATTGACGAATTCACACGGAAATTGCGTCGCTATGACATACGAGTACTATGTCTTCTAAGATATTTCCTTCTAAATCGAGTAACGTTTCTATCGAAACGACAGGATTTTCTTTTGGGATACGACAATCTCATTTCAGATCCACTAATCCTCCTTTACTGCATCCCTCACTCCCACACATTGACGAATTCACACGGAAATTGCGTCGCTATGAAATACTATGTGTTCTAAGACATTTCCCTCTAAATCGAGTAACGTTTCTATGGAAACGACAGGATTTTCTTTTGGGTTACGACATTCTCATTTCTGATCCACTAATCCTTCTTTACTGCATCCCCTACTCCCACACATTGACGAATTCACACGGAAATAGCGTCGCTATGAAATACGAGTACTATGTGTTCTAAGACATTTCCTTCTAAATCGAGTAACGTTTCTATGGAAACGACAGGATTGTCTTTTGGGATACGACAATTACATTTCCGATCCACTAATCCATCTTTACCCGCATCCCTCACTCCCAAACATTGACAAATTCACACGGAAATTGCGTCGCTATGAAATACTATGTGTTCTAAGACATTTCCTTCTAAATCGAGTAACGTTTCTATGGAAACGACAGGATTTTCTTATGGGATACGACAATCACATTTCCGATCCACTAATCCTTCTTTACTGCATCCCACACTCCCAAACATTGACGAATTAACATGGAAATTCCGTCGCTATGAAATACGAGTACTATGTGTTCTAAGACATTTCCTTCTAAATCGAGTAACGTTTCCATGGAAACGACAAGATTTTCTTTTGGGATACGACAATCTCATTTCCGATCCACTAATCCATCTTTACCCGCATCCCTCACTCCCAAACATTGACGAATTCACACGGAAATTGCGTCGCTATGAAATACTATGTGTTCTAAGACATTTCTTTCTAAATCGAGTAACGTTTCTATGGAAACGACAGGATTTTCTTTTGGGATACGACAATCTCATTTCCGATCCACTAATCCTTCTTTACTGCATCCCTCACTCCCACACATTGACGAATTCACACGGAAATTGCGTCGCTATGAAATACGAGTACTATGTCTTCTAAGACATTTCCTTCTAAATCGAGTAACGTTTCTATGGAAACGACAGGATTTTCTTTTGGGATACGACAATCCCATTTCCGATCCACTAATCCATCTTTACCCGCATCCCTCACTCCCAAACATTGACGAATTCACACGGAAATTGCGTCGCTATGAAATACTATGTGTTCTAAGACATTTCTTTCTAAATCGAGTAACGTTTCTATGGAAACGACAGGATTTTCTTTTGGGATACGACAATCTCATTTCCGATCCACTAATCCTTCTTTACTGCATCCCTCACTCCCACACATTGACGAATTCACACGGAAATTGCGTCGCTATGAAATACGAGTACTATGTCTTCTAAGACAATTCCTTCTAAATCGAGTAACGTTTCTATGGAAACGACAGGATTTTCTTGTGGGATACGACAATCTCATTTCCGATCCACCAATCCTTCTTTACTGCATCCCTCACTCCCACACATTGACGAATTCACACGGAAATTGCGTCGCTATGAAATACTATGTGTTCTGAGACATTTCCCTCTAAATCGAGTAACGTTTCTATGGAAACGACAGGATTTTCTTTTGGGATACGACAATCTCATTTCAGATCCTCTAATCCTTCTTTACTGCATCCCTCACTCCCACACATTGACGAATTCACACGGAAATTGCGTCGCTATGAAATACGAGTACTATGTCTTCTAAGACATTTCCTTCTAAATCGAGTAACGTTTCTATCGAAACGACAGGATTTTCTTTTGGGATACGACAATCTCATTTCAGATCCACTAATCCTTCTTTACTGCATCCCTCACTCCCACACATTAACGAATTCACACGGAGATTGCGTCGCTATGAAATACTATGTGTTCTAAGACATTTCCCTCTAAATCGAGTAACGTTTCTATGGAAACGACAGGATTTTCTTTTGGGATACGACATTCTCATTTCTGATCCACTAATCCTTCTTTACTGCATCCCTCACTCCCACACATTGACGAATTCACACGGAAATAGCGTCGCTATGAAATACGAGTACTATGTCTTCTAAGACATTTCCTTCTAAATCGAGTAACGTTTCTATGGAAACGACAGGATTTTCTTTTGGGATACGACAATCTCATTTCCGATCCACTCATCCTTCTTTACTGCATCCCTCACTCCCACACATTGAAGAATTCACACGGAAATTGCGTCGCTATGAAATACGAGTACTATGTGTTCTAAGACATTTCCTTCTAAATCGAGTGACGTATCTATGGAAACGACAGGATTTTCTTTTGGGATACGACAATCACATTTCCGATCCACTAATCCTTCTTTACTGCATCCCTCACTCCCAAACATTGACGAATCCACACGGAAATTGCTTCGCTATGAAATACGAGTACTTTGTGTTCTAAGACATTTCCTTCTAAATCGAGTAACGTTTCTATCGAAACGACAGGATTATCTTTTGGGATACGACAATCTCATTTCAGATCCACTAATCCTTCTTTACTGCATCCCTCACTCCCACACATTGACGAATTCACACGGAAATTGCGTCGCTATGAAATACTATGTGTTCTAAGACATTTCCCTCTAAACCGAGTAACGTTTCTATGGAAACGACAGGATTTTCTTTTGGGATACGACATTCTCATTTCTGATCCACTAATCCTTCTTTACTGCATCCCCTACTCCCACACATTGACGAATTCACACGGAAATAGCGTCGCTATGAAATACGAGTACTATGTGTTCTAAGACATTTCCTTCTAAATCGAGTAACGTTTCTATGGAAACGACAGGATTGTCTTTTGGGATACGACAATTACATTTCCGATCCACTAATCCATCTTTACCCGCATCCCTCACTCCCAAACATTGACGAATTCACACGGAAATTGCGTCGCTATGAAATACTATGTGTTCTAAGACATTTCCTTCTAAATCGAGTAACGTTTCTATGGAAACGACAGGATTTTCTTTTGGGATACGACAATCACATTTCCGATCCACTAATCCTTCTTTACTGCATCCCTCACTCCCAAACATTGACGAATTAACATGGAAATTCCGTCGCTATGAAATACGAGTACTATGTGTTCTAAGACATTTCCTTCTAAATCGAGTAACGTTTCCATGGAAACGACAGGATTTTCTTTTGGGATACGACAATCTCATTTCCGATCCACTAATCCTTTTTTACTGCTTCCCTCACTCCCACACATTGACGAATTCACACGGAAATTGCGTCGCTATGAAATACTACGTGTTCTAAGACATTTCTTTCTAAATCGAGTAACGTTTCTATGGAAACGACAGAATTTTCTTTTGGGATACGACAATCTCATTTCCGATCCACTAATCCTTCTTTACTGCATCCCTCACTCCCACACATTGACGAATTCACACGGAAATTGCGTCGCTATGAAATACGAGTACTACGTGTTCTAAGACATTTCCTTCTAAATCGAGTAACGTTTCTATGGAAACGACAGGATTTTCTTTTGGGATACGACAATCCCATTTCCGATCCACTAATCCATCTTTACCCGCATCCCTCACTCCCAAACATTGACGAATTCACACGGAAATTGCGTCGCTATGAAATACTATGTGTTCTAAGACATTTCTTTCTAAATCGAGTAACGTTTCTATGGAAACGACAGGATTTTCTTTTGGGATACGACAATCTCATTTCCGATCCACTAATCCTTCTTTACTGCATCCCTCACTCCCACACATTGACGAATTCACACGGAAATTGCGTCGCTGTGAAATACGAGTACTATGTCTTCTAAGACATTTCCTTCAAAATCGAGTAACGTTTCTATGGAAACGACAGGATTTTCTTTTGGGATACGACAATTACATTTCCGATCCACTAATCCATCTTTACCCGCATCCCTCACTCCCAAACATTGACGAATTCACACGGAAATTGCGTCGCTATGAAATACTATGTGTTCTAAGACATTTCTTTCTAAATCGAGTGACGTTTCTATGGAAACGACAGGATTTTTTTTGGGATACGACAATCTCATTTCCGATCCACTAATCCTTCTTTACTGCATCCCTCACTCCCACACATTGACGAATTCACACGGAAATTGCGTCGCTATGAAATACGAGTACTATGTCTTCTAAGACATTTCCTTCTAAATCGAGTAACGGTTCTATGGAAACGACAGGATTTTCTTGTGGGATACGACAATCTCATTTCCGATCCACCAATCCTTCTTTACTGCATCCCTCACTCCCACACATTGACGAATTCACACGGAAATTGCGTCGCTATGAAATACTATGTGTTCTGAGACATTTCCCTCTAAATCGAGTAACGTTTCTATGGAAACGACAGGATTTTCTTTTGGGATACGACAATCTCATTTCAGATCCTCTAATCCTTCTTTACTGCATCCCTCACTCCCACACATTGACGAGTTCACACGGAAATTGCGTCGCTATGAAATACGAGTACTATGCCTTCTAAGACATTTCCTTCTGAATCGAGTAACGTTTCTATCGAAACGACAGGATTTTCTTTTGGGATACGACAATCTCATTTCAGATCCACTAATCCTTCTTTACTGCATCCCTCACTCCCACACATTGACGAATTCACACGGAAATTGCGTCGCTATGAAATACTATGTGTTCTAAGACATTTCCCTCTAAATCGAGTAACGTTTCTATTGAAACGACAGGATTTTCTTTTGGGATACGACATTCTCATTTCTGATCCACTAATCCTTCTTTACTGCATCCCTCACTCCCACACATTGACGAATTCACACGGAATTAGCGTCGCTATGAAATACGAGTACTATGTCTTCTAAGACATTTCCTTCTAAATCGAGTCACGTTTCTATGGAAACGACAGGATTTTCTTTTGGGATACGACAATTACATTACCGATCCACTAATCCATCTTTACCCGCATCCCTCACTCCCAAACATTGACGAATTCACACGGAAATTGCGTCGCTATGTAATACTATGTGTTCTAAGACATTTCCTTCTAAATCGAGTAACGTTTCTATTAATACGACAGGATTTTCTTTTGGGATACGACAATCTCATTTCAGATCCTCTAATCCTTCTTTACTGCATCCCTCACTCCCACACATTGACGAATTCACACGGAAATTGCGTCGCTATGAAATACGAGTACTATGTGTTCTAATACATTTCCTTCTAAATCGAGTAACGTTTCTATGGAAACGACAGTATTTTCTTTTGGGATACGACAATCTCATTTCCGATCCACTCATCTTTCTTTACTGCATCCCTCACTCCCACACATTGAAGAATTCACACGGAAATTGCGTCGCTATGAAATACGAGTACTATGTGTTCTAAGACATTTCCTTCTAAATCGAGTAACGTAGCTATGGAAACGACAGGATTTTCTTTTGGGATACGACAATCACATTTCCGATCCACTAATCCTTCTTTAGTGCATCCCTCACTCCCGAACATTGACGAATTCACACGGAAATTGCTTCGCTATGAAATACGAGTACTTTGTGTTCTAAGACATTTCCTTCTAAATCGAGTAACGTTTCTATGGAAACGACAGGATTTTCTTTTGGGATACGACAATCTCATTTCCGATCCACTCATCCTTCTTTACTGCATCCCTCACTCCCACACATTGAAGAATTCACACGGAAAGTCCGTCGCTATGAAATACGATTACTATGTGTTCTAAGACATTTCCTTGTAAAACGAGTAACGTTTCTATGGAAGCGACAGATTTTTCTTTTGGGATACGACAATCACATTTCCGATCCACTAATCCTTCTTTACTGCATCCCTCACTCCCACACATTGACGAATTCACACGGAAATTGCGTCGCTATGAAATACTATGTGTTCTAAGACATTTCCCACTAAATCGAGTAACGTTTCTATGGAAACGACAGGATTTTCTTTTGGGATACGACAATCACATTTCCGATCCACTAATCCTTCTTTACTGCATCCCTCACTCCCACACATTGAAGAATTCACACGGAAATTGCGTCTCTATGAAATACGAGTACTACGTGTTCTAAGACATTTCCTTGTAAATCGAGTAACGTTTGTATGGAAACGACAGGATATTCTTTTGGGATACGACATTCTCATTTCTGATCCACTAATCCTTCTTTACTGCATCCCTCACTCCCACACATTGACGAATTTACACGGAAATTGCGTCGCTATGAAATACTATGTGTTCTAAGACATTTCCCTCTAAATCGAGTAACGTTTCTATGGAAACGACAGGATTTTCTTTTGGGATACGACATTCTCATTTCTGATCCACTAATCCTTCTTTACTGCATCCCTCACTCCCACACATTGACGAATTCACACGGAAATAGCGTCGCTATGAAATACGAGTACTATGTCTTCTAAGACATTTCCTTCTAAATCGAGTAACGTTTCTATGGAAACGACAGGATATTCTTTTGGGATACGACAATTACATTTCTGATCCACTAATCCTTCTTTATTGCATCCCTCACTCCCACACATTGACGAATTCACACGGAAATTGCGTCGCTATGAAATACTACGTGTTCTAAGACATTTCTTTCTAAATCGAGTAACGTTTCTATGGAAACGACAGAATTTTCTTTTGGGATACGACAATCTCATTTCCGATCCACTAATCCTTCTTTACTGCATCCCTCACTCCCACACATTGACGAATTCACACGGAAATTGCGTCGCTATGAAATACGAGTACTACGTGTTCTAAGACATTTCCTTCTAAATCGAGTAACGTTTCTATGGAAACGACAGGATTTTCTTTTGGGATACGACAATCCCATTTCCGATCCACTAATCCATCTTTACCCGCATCCCTCACTCCCAAACATTGACGAATTCACACGGAAATTGCGTCGCTATGAAATACTATGTGTTCTAAGACATTTCTTTCTAAATCGAGTAACGTTTCTATGGAAACGACAGGATTTTCTTTTGGGATACGACAATCTCATTTCCGATCCACTAATCCTTCTTTACTGCATCCCTCACTCCCACACATTGACGAATTCACACGGAAATTGCGTCGCTGTGAAATACGAGTACTATGTCTTCTAAGACATTTCCTTCAAAATCGAGTAACGTTTCTATGGAAACGACAGGATTTTCTTTTGGGATACGACAATTACATTTCCGATCCACTAATCCATCTTTACCCGCATCCCTCACTCCCAAACATTGACGAATTCACACGGAAATTACGTCGCTATGAAATACTATGTGTTCTAAGACATTTCTTTCTAAATCGAGTGACGTTTCTATGGAAACGACAGGATTTTCTTTTGGGATACGACAATCTCATTTCCGATCCACTAATCCTTCTTTACTGCATCCCTCACTCCCACACATTGACGAATTCACACGGAAATTGCGTCGCTATGAAATACGAGTACTATGTCTTCTAAGACATTTCCTTCTAAATCGTGTAACGTTTCTATGGAAACGACAGGATTTTCTTGTGGGATACGACAATCTCATTTCCGATCCACCAATCCTTCTTTACTGCATCCCTCACTCCCACACATTGACGAATTCACACGGAAATTGCGTCGCTATGAAATACTATGTGTTCTGAGACATTTCCCTCTAAATCGAGTAACGTTTCTATGGAAACGACAGGATTTTCTTTTGGGATACGACAATCTCATTTCAGATCCTCTAATCCTTCTTTACTGCATCCCTCACTCCCACACATTGACGAGTTCACACGGAAATTGCGTCGCTATGAAATACGAGTACTATGCCTTCTAAGACATTTCCTTCTGAATCGAGTAACGTTTCTATCGAAACGACAGGATTTTCTTTTGGGATACGACAATCTCATTTCAGATCCACTAATCCTTCTTTACTGCATCCCTCACTCCCACACATTGACGAATTCACACGGAAATTGCGTCGCTATGAAATACTATGTGTTCTAAGACATTTCCCTCTAAATCGAGTAACGTTTCTATTGAAACGACAGGATTTTCTTTTGGGATACGACATTCTCATTTCTGATCCACTAATCCTTCTTTGCTGCATCCCTCACTCCCACACATTGACGAATTCACACGGAAATAGCGTCGCTATGAAACACGAGTACTATGTCTTCTAAGACATTTCCTTCTAAATCGAGTAACGTTTCTATGGAAACGACAGGATTTTCTTTTGGGATACGACAATTACATTACCGATCCACTAATCCATCTTTACCCGCATCCCTCACTCCCAAACATTGACGAATTCACACGGAAATTGCGTCGCTATGTAATACTATGTGTTCTAAGACATTTCCTTCTAAATCGAGTAACGTTTCTATGGAAACGACAGGATTTTCTTTTGGGATACGACAATCTCATTTCAGATCCTCTAATCCTTCTTTACTGCATCCCACACTCCCACACATTGACGAATTCACACGGAAATTGCGTCGCTATGAAATACGAGTACTATGTGTTTTAATACATTTCCTTCTAAATCGAGTAACGTTTCTATGGAAACGACAGGATTTTCTTTTGGGATACGACAATCTCATTTCCGATCCACTCATCTTTCTTTACTGCATCCCTCACTCCCACACATTGAAGAATTCACACGGAAATTGCGTCGCTATGAAATACGAGTACTATGTGTTCTAAGACATTTCCTTCTAAATCGAGTAACGTATCTATGGAAACGACAGGATTTTCTTTTGGGATACGACAATCACATTTCCGATCCACTAATCCTTCTTTACTGCATCCCTCACTCCCAAACATTGACGAATTCACACGGAAATTGCTTCGCTATGAAATACGAGTACTTTGTGTTCTAAGACATTTCCTTCTAAATCGAGTAACGTTTCTATGGAAACGACAGGATTTTCTTTTGGGATACGACAATCTCATTTCCGATCCACTCATCCTTCTTTACTGCATCCCTCACTCCCACACATTGAAGAATTCACACGGAAATTCCGTCGCTATGAAATACGAGTACTATGTGTTCTAAGACATTTCCTTGTAAAACGAGTAACGTTTCTATGGAAGCGACAGGATTTTCTTTTGGATACGACAATCACATTTCCGATCCACTAATCCTTCTTTACTGCATCCCTCACTCCCACACATTGACGAATTCACACGGAAATCGCGTCGCTATGAAATACTATGTGTTCTAAGACATTTCCCACTAAATCGAGTAACGTTTCTATGGAAACGACAGGATTTTCTTTTGGGATACGACAATCACATTTCCGATCCACTAATCCTTCTTTACTGCATCCCTCACTCCCACACATTGAAGAATTCACACGGAAATTGCGTCTCTATGAAATACGAGTACTACGTGTTCTAAGACATTTCCTTGTAAATCGAGTAACGTTTGTATGGAAACGACAGGATATTCTTTTGGGATACGACATTCTCATTTCTGATCCACTAATCCTTCTTTACTGCATCCCTCACTCCCACACATTGACGAATTTACACGGAAATTGCGTCGCTATGAAATACTATGTGTTCTAAGACATTTCCCTCTAAATCGAGTAACGTTTGTATGGAAACGACAGGACTTTCTTTTGGGATACGACATTCTCATTTCTGATCCACTAATCCTTCTTTACTGCATCCCTCACTCCCACACATTGACGAATTCACACGGAAATAGCGTCGCTATGAAATACGAGTACTATGTCTTCTAAGACATTTCCTTCTAAATCGAGTAACGTTTCTATGGAAACGACAGGATATTCTTTTGGGATACGACAATTACATTTCTGATCCACTAATCCTTCTTTATTGCATCCCTCACTCCCACACATTGACGAATTCACACGGAAATTGCGTTGCTATAAAATACTATGTGTTCTGAGACATTACCCTCTAAATCGAGTAACGTTTCTATGGAAACGACAGGATTTTCTTTTGGGATACGACAATCTCATTTCAGATCCTCTAATCCTTCTTTACTGCATCCCTCACTCCCACACATTGACGAATTCACACGGAAATTGCGTCGCTATGAAATACGAGTACTATGTCTTTTAAGACATTTCCTTCTAAATCGAGTAACGTTTCTATCGAAACGACAGGATTTTCTTTTGGGATACGACAATCTCATTTCTGATCCACTAATCCTTCTTTACTGCATCCCTCACTCCCACACATTGACGAATTCACACGGAAATTGCGTCGCTATGAAATACTATGTGTTCTAAGACATTTCCCTCTAAATCGAGTAACGTTTCTACGGAAACGACAGGATTTTCTTTTGGGATACGACATTCTCATTTCTGATCCACTAATCCTTCTTTACTGCATCCCCTACTCCCACACATTGACGAATTCACACGGAAATAGCGTCGCTATGAAATACGAGTACTATGTGTTCTAAGACATTTCCTTCTAAATCGAGTAACGTTTCTATGGAAACGACAGGATTGTCTTTTGGGATACGACAATTACATTTCCGATCCACTAATCCATCTTTACCCGCATCCCTCACTCCCAAACATTGACGAATTCACACGGAAATTGCGTCGCTATGAAATACTATGTGTTCTAAGACATTTCCTTCTAAATCGAGTAACGTTTCTATGGAAACGACAGGATTTTCTTTTGGGATACGACAATCACATTTCCGATCCACTAATCCTTCTTTACTGCATCCCTCACTCAAAAACATTGACGAATTATCATGGAAATTCCGTCGCTATGAAATACGAGTACTATGTGTTCTAAGACATTTCCTTCTAAATCGAGTAACGTTTCCATGGAAACGACAGGATTTTCTTTTGGGATACGACAATCTCATTTCCGATCCACTAATCCTTTTTTACTGCTTCCCTCACTCCCACACATTGACGAATTCACACGGAAATTGCGTCGCTATGAAATACTATGTGTTCTAAGACATTTCTTTCTAAATCGAGTAACGTTTCTATGGAAACGACAGAATTTTCTTTTGGGATACGACAATCTCATTTCCGATCCACTAATCCTTCTTTACTGCATCCCTCACTCCCACACATTGACGAATTTACACGGAAATTGCGTCGCTATGAAATACGAGTACTACGTGTTCTAAGACATTTCCTTCTAAATCGAGTAACGTTTCTATGGAAACGACAGGATTTTCTTTTGGGATACGACAATCCCATTTCCGATCCACTAATCCATCTTTACCCGCATCCCTCACTCCCAAACATTGACGAATTCACACGGATATTGCGTCGCTATGAAATACTATGTGTTCTAAGACATTTCTTTCTAAATCGAGTAACGTTTCTATGGAAACGACAGGATTTTCTTTTGGGATACGACAATCTCATTTCCGATCCACTAATCCTTCTTTACTGCATCCCTCACTCCCACACATTGACGAATTCACACGGAAATTGCGTCGCTGTGAAATACGAGTACTATGTCTTCTAAGACATTTCCTTCAAAATCGAGTAACGGTTCTATGGAAACGACAGGATTTTCTTTTGGGATACGACAATTACATTTCCGATCCACTAATCCATCTTTACCCGCATCCCTCACTCCCAAACATTGACGAATTCACACGGAAATTGCGTCGCTATGAAATACTATGTGTTCTAAGACATTTCTTTCTAAATCGAGTGACGTTTCTATGGAAACGACAGGATTTTCTTTTGGGATACGACAATCTCATTTCCGATCCACTAATCCTTCTTTACTGCATCCCTCACTCCCACACATTGACGAATTCACACGGAAATTGCGTCGCTGTGAAATACGAGTACTATGTCTTCTAAGACATTTCCTTCTAAATCGAGTAACGTTTCTATGGAAACGACAGGATTTTCTTGTGGGATACGACAATCTCATTTCCGATCCACCAATCCTTCTTTACTGCATCCCTCACTCCCACACATTGACGAATTCACACGGAAATTGCGTCGCTATGAAATACTATGTGTTCTGAGACATTTCCCTCTAAATCGAGTAACGTTTCTATGGAAACGACAGGATTTTCTTTTGGGATACGACAATCTCATTTCAGATCCTCTAATCCTTCTTTACTGCATCCCTCACTCCCACACATTGACGAGTTCACACGGAAATTGCGTCGCTATGAAATACGAGTACTATGCCTTCTAAGACATTTCCTTCTGAATCGAGTAACGTTTCTATCGAAACGACAGGATTTTCTTTTGGGATACGACATTCTCATTTCAGATCCACTAATCCTTCTTTACTGCATCCCTCACTCCCACACATTGACGAATTCACACGGAAATTGCGTCGCTATGAAATACTATGTGTTCTAAGACATTTCCCTCTAAATCGAGTAACGTTTCTATTGAAACGACAGGATTTTCTTTTGGGATACGACATTCTCATTTCTGATCCACTAATCCATCTTTACTGCATCCCTCACTCCCACACATTGACGAATTCACACGGAAATAGCGTCGCTATGAAATACGAGTACTATGTCTTCTAAGACATTTCCTTCTAAATCGAGTAACGTTTCTATGGAAACGACTGGATTTTCTTTTGGGATACGACAATTACATTACCGATCCACTAATCCATCTTTACCCGCATCCCTCACTCCCAAACATTGACGAATTCACACGGAAATTGCGTCGCTATGTAATACTATGTGTTCTAAGACATTTCCTTCTAAATCGAGTAACGTTTCTATGGAAACGACAGGATTTTCTTTTGTGATACGACAATCTCATTTCAGATCCTCTAATCCTTCTTTACTGCATCCCTCACTCCCACACATTGACGAATTCACACGGAAATTGCGTCGCTATGAAATACTATGTGTTCTAAGACATTTCCCTCTAAATCGAGTAACGTTTCTACGGAAACGACAGGATTTTCTTTTGGGATACGACATTCTCATTTCTGATCCACTAATCCTTCTTTACTGCATCCCCTACTCCCACACATTGACGAATTCACACGGAAATAGCGTCGCTATGAAATACGAGTACTATGTGTTCTAAGACATTTCCTTCTAAATCGAGTAACGTTTCTATGGAAACGACAGGATTGTCTTTTGGGATACGACAATTACATTTCCGATCCACTAATCCATCTTTACCCGCATCCCTCACTCCCAAACATTGACGAATTCACACGGAAATTGCGTCGCTTTGAAATACTATGTGTTCTAAGACATTTCCTTCTAAATCGAGTAACGTTTCTATGGAAACGACAGGATTTTCTTTTGGGATACGACAATCACATTTCCGATCCACTAATCCTTCTTTACTGCATCCCTCACTCAAAAACATTGACGAATTATCATGGAAATTCCGTCGCTATGAAATACGAGTACTATGTGTTCTAAGACATTTCCTTCTAAATCGAGTAACGTTTCCATGGAAACGACAGGATTTTCTTTTGGGATACGACAATCTCATTTCCGATCCACTAATCCTTTTTTACTGCTTCCCTCACTCCCACACATTGACGAATTCACACGGAAATTGCGTCGCTATGAAATACTATGTGTTCTAAGACATTTCTTTCTAAATCGAGTAACGTTTCTATGGAAACGACAGAATTTTCTTTTGGGATACGACAATCTCATTTCCGATCCACTAATCCTTCTTTACTGCATCCCTCACTCCCACACATTGACGAATTCACACGGAAATTGCGTCGCTATGAAATACGAGTACTACGTGTTCTAAGACATTTCCTTCTAAATCGAGTAACGTTTCTATGGAAACGACAGGATTTTCTTTTGGGATACGACAATCCCATTTCCGATCCACTAATCCATCTTTACCCGCATCCCTCACTCCCAAACATTGACGAATTCACACGGATATTGCGTCGCTATGAAATACTATGTGTTCTAAGACATTTCTTTCTAAATCGAGTAACGTTTCTATGGAAACGACAGGATTTTCTTTTGGGATACGACAATCTCATTTCCGATCCACTAATCCTTCTTTACTGCATCCCTCACTCCCACACATTGACGAATTCACACGGAAATTGCGTCGCTGTGAAATACGAGTACTATGTCTTCTAAGACATTTCCTTCAAAATCGAGTAACGGTTCTATGGAAACGACAGGATTTTCTTTTGGGATACGACAATTACATTTCCGATCCACTAATCCATCTTTACCCGCATCCCTCACTCCCAAACATTGACGAATTCACACGGAAATTGCGTCGCTATGAAATACTATGTGTTCTAAGACATTTCTTTCTAAATCGAGTGACGTTTCTATGGAAACGACAGGATTTTCTTTTGGGATACGACAATCTCATTTCCGATCCACTAATCCTTCTTTACTGCATCCCTCACTCCCACACATTGACGAATTCACACGGAAATTGCGTCGCTATGAAATACGAGTACTATGTCTTCTAAGACATTTCCTTCTAAATCGAGTAACGTTTCTATGGAAACGACAGGATTTTCTTGTGGGATACGACAATCTCATTTCCGATCCACCAATCCTTCTTTACTGCATCCCTCACTCCCACACATTGACGAATTCACACGGAAATTGCGTCGCTATGAAATACTATGTGTTCTGAGACATTTCCCTCTAAATCGAGTAACGTTTCTATGGAAACGACAGGATTTTCTTTTGGGATACGACAATCTCATTTCAGATCCTCTAATCCTTCTTTAGCTGCATCCCTCACTCCCACACATTGACGAGTTCACACGGAAATTGCGTCGCTATGAAATACGAGTACTATGCCTTCTAAGACATTTCCTTCTGAATCGAGTAACGTTTCTATCGAAACGACAGGATTTTCTTTTGGGATACGACAATCTCATTTCAGATCCACTAATCCTTCTTTACTGCATCCCTCACTCCCACACATTGACGAATTCACACGGAAATTGCGTCGCTATGAAATACTATGTGTTCTAAGACATTTCCCTCTAAATCGAGTAACGTTTCTATTGAAACGACAGGATTTTCTTTTGGGATACGACATTCTCATTTCTGATCCACTAATCCTTCTTTACTGCATCCCTCACTCCCACACATTGACGAATTCACACGGAAATAGCGTCGCTATGAAATACGAGTACTATGTCTTCTAAGACATTTCCTTCTAAATCGAGTAACGTTTCTATGGAAACGACAGGATTTTCTTTTGGGATACGACAATTACATTACCGATCCACTAATCCATCTTTACCCGCATCCCTCACTCCCAAACATTGACGAATTCACACGGAAATTGCGTCGCTATGTAATACTATGTGTTCTAAGACATTTCCTTCTAAATCGAGTAACGTTTCTATGGAAACGACAGGATTTTCTTTTGTGATACGACAATCTCATTTCAGATCCTCTAATCCTTCTTTACTGCATCCCTCACTCCCACACATTGACGAATTCACACGGAAATTGCGTCGCTATGAAATACGAGTACTATGTGTTCTAATACATTTCCTTCTAAATCGAGTAACGTTTCTATGGAAACGACAGGATTTTCTTTTGGGATACGACAATCTCATTTCCGATCCACTCATCTTTCTTTACTGCATCCCTCACTCCCACACATTGAAGAATTCACACGGAAATTGCGTCGCTATGAAATACGAGTACTATGTGTTCTAAGACATTTCCTTCTAAATCGAGTAACGTATCTATGGAAACGACAGGATTTTCTTTTGGGATACGACAATCACATTTCCGATCCACTAATCCTTCTTTACTGCATCCCTCACTCCCAAACATTGACGAATTCACACGGAAATTGCTTCGCTATGAAATACGAGTACTTTGTGTTCTAAGACATTCCTTCTAAATCGAGTAACGTTTCTATGGAAACGACAGGATTTTCTTTTGGGATCCGACAATCTCATTTCCGATCCACTCATCCTTCTTTACTGCATCCATCACTCCCACACATTGAAGAATTCACACGGAAATTCCGTCGCTATGAAATACGAGTACTATGTGTTCTAAGACATTTCCTTGTAAAACGAGTAACGTTTCTATGGAAGCGACAGGATTTTCTTTTGGGATACGACAATCACATTTCCGATGAACTAATCCTTCTTTACTGCATCCCTCACTCCCACACATTGACGAATTCACACGGAAATTGCGTCGCTATGAAATACTATGTGTTCTAAGACATTTCCCACTAAATCGAGTAACGTTTCTATGGAAACGACAGGATTTTCTTTTGGGATACGACAATCACATTTCCGATCCACTAATCCTTCTTTACTGCAACCCTCACTCCCACACATTGAAGAATTCACACGGAAATTGCGTCTCTATGAAATACGAGTACTACGTGTTCTAAGACATTTCCTTGTAAATCGAGTAACGTTTGTATGGAAACGACAGGATATTCTTTTGGGATACGACATTCTCATTTCTGATCCACTAATCCTTCTTTACTGCATCCCTCACTCCCACACATTGACGAATTTACACGGAAATTGCGTCGCTATGAAATACTATGTGTTCTAAGACATTTCCCTCTAAATCGAGTAACGTTTCTATGGAAACGACAGGATTTTGTTTTGGGATATGACATTCTCATTTCTGATCCACTAATCCTTCTTTACTGCATCCCTCACTCCCACACATTGACGAACTCACACGGAAATAGCGTCGCTATGAAATACGAGTACTATGTCTTCTAAGACATTTCCTTCTAAATCGAGTAACGTTTCTATGGAAACGACAGGATATTCTTTTGGGATACGACAATTACATTTCTGATCCACTAATCCTTCTTTATTGCATCCCTCACTCCCACACATTGACGAATTCACACGGAAATTGCGTCGCTATGAAATACTATGTGTTCTGAGACATTTCCCTCTAAATCGAGTAACGTTTCTATGGAAACGACAGGATTTTCTTTTGGGATACGACAATCTCATTTCAGATCCTCTAATCCTTCTTTACTGCATCCCTCACTCCCACACATTGACGAATTCACACGGAAATTGCGTCGCTATGAAATACGAGTACTATGTCTTTTAAGACATTTCCTTCTAAATCGAGTAACGTTTCTATCGAAACGACAGGATTTTCTTTTGGGATACGACAATCTCATTTCTGATCCGCTAATCCTTCTTTACTGCATCCCTCACTCCCACACATTGACGAATTCACACGGAAATTGCGTCGCTATGAAATACTATGTGTTCTAAGACATTTCCCTCTAAATCGAGTAACGTTTCTATGGAAACGACAGGATTTTCTTTTGGCATACGACATTCTCATTTCTGATCCACTAATCCTTCTTTACTGCATCCCCTACTCCCACACATTGACGAATTCACACGGAAATAGCGTCGCTATGAAATACGAGTACTATGTGTTCTAAGACATTTCCTTCTAAATCGAGTAACGTTTCTATGGAAACGACAGGATTGTCTTTTGGGATACGACAATTACATTTCCGATCCACTAATCCATCTTTACCCGCATCCCTCACTCCCAAACATTGACGAATTCACACGGAAATTGCGTCGCTATGAAATACTATGTGTTCTAAGACATTTCCTTCTAAATCGAGTAACGTTTCTATGGAAACGACAGGATTTTCTTTTGGGATACGACAATCACATTTCCGATCCACTAATCCTTCTTTACTGCATCCCTCACTCCCAAACATTGACGAATTATCATGGAAATTCCGTCGCTATGAAATACGAGTACTATGTGTTCTAAGACATTTCCTTCTAAATCGAGTAACGTTTCCATGGAAACGACAGGATTTTCTTTTGGGATACGACAATCTCATTTCCGATCCACTAATCCTTTTTTACTGCTTCCCTCACTCCCACACATTGACGAATTCACACGGAAATTGCGTCGCTATGAAATACTATGTGTTCTAAGACATTTCTTTCTAAATCGAGTAACGTTTCTATGGAAACGACAGAATTTTCTTTTGGGATACGACAATCTCATTTCCGATCCACTAATCCTTCTTTACTGCATCCCTCACTCCCACACATTGACGAATTCACACGGAAATTGCGTCGCTATGAAATACGAGTACTACGTGTTCTAAGACATTTCCTTCTAAATCGAGTAACGTTTCTATGGAAACGACAGGATTTTCTTTTGGGATACGACAATCCCATTTCCGATCCACTAATCCATCTTTACCCGCTTCCCTCACTCCCAAACATTGACGAATTCACACGGATATTGCGTCGCTATGAAATACTATGTGTTCTAAGACATTTCTTTCTAAATCGAGTAACGTTTCTATGGAAACGACAGGATTTTCTTTTGGGATACGACAATCTCATTTCCGATCCACTAATCCTTCTTTACTGCATCCCTAACTCCCACACATTGACGAATTCACACGGAAATTGCGTCGCTATGAAATACGAGTACTATGTGTTCTAAGACATTTCCTTCTAAATCGAGTAACGTTTCTATGGAAACGACAGGATTTTCTTGTGGGATACGACAATCACATTTCCGATCCACTAATCCTTCTTTACTGCATCCCTCACTCCCACACATAGACAAATTCACACGGAAATTGCGTCGCTATGAAATACGAGTACTATGTCTTCTAAGACATTTCCTTCTAAATCGAGTAACGTTTCTATGGAAACGACAGGACTTTCTTGTGGGATACGACAATCACATTTCCGATCCACTAATCCTTCTTTACTGCATCCCTCACTCCCACACATTGACGAATTCACACGGAAATTGCGTCGCTATGAAATACGAGTACTATGTGTTCTAAGACATTTCCTTCTAAATCGAGTAACGTCTCTATAGACACGACAGGATTTTCTTTTGGGATACGACAATTACATTTCCGATCCACTAATCCATCTTTACCCGCATCCCTCACTCCCAAACATTGACGAATTCACACGGAAATTGCGTCGCTATGAAATACTATGTGTTCTAAGACATTTCTTTCTAAATCGAGTAACGTTTCTATGGAAACGACAGGATTTTCTTTTGGGATACGACAATCTCATTTCCGATCCACTAATCCTTCTTTACTGCATCCCTCACTCCCACACATTGCCGAATTCACACGGAAATTGCGTCGCTATGAAATACGAGTACTATGTCTTCTAAGACATTTCCTTCTAAATCGAGTAACGTTTCTATGGAAACGACATGATTTTCATTTGGGAAACGACAATTACATTTCCGATCCACTAATCCATCTTTACCCGCATCCCTCACTCTCAAACATTGACGAATTCACACGGAAATTGCGTCGCTATGAAATACTATGTGTTCTAAGACATATCTTTCTGAATCGAGTAACGTTTCTATGGAAACGACGGGATTTTCTTTTGGGATACGACAATCTCATTTCCGATCCACTAATCCTTCTTTACTGCATCCCTCACTCCCATACATTGACGAATTCACACGGAAATTGCGTCGCTATGAAATACGAGTACTATGTGTTCTAAGACATTTCCTTCAAAATCGAGTAACGTTACTATGGAAACGACAGGATTTTCTTTTGGGATACGACAATTACATTTCCGATCCGCTAATCCATCTTTACCCGCATCCCCCACTCCCAAACATTGACGAATTCACACGGAAATTGCGTCGCTATGAAATACTATGTGTTCTAAGATGGTTCAAATGGCTCTGAGCACTATGGGACTTAACAGCTGTGGTCATCAGTCCCCTAGAACTTAGAACTACTTAAACCTAACTAACCTAAGGACATCACACACATCCATGCCCGAGGCAGGATTCGAACCTGCGACCGTAGCAGTCGCACGGTTCCGGACTGCGCGCCTAGAACCGCGAGACCACCGCGACCGGCTGTGTTCTAAGACATTTCTTTCTAAATCGAGTAACGTTTCTATGGAAACGACAGGATTTTCTTTTGGGATACGACAATCTCATTTCCGAGCCACTAATCCTTCTTTACTGCATCCCTCACTCCCACATATTGACGAATTCACACGGAAATTGCGTCGCTATGAAATACGAGTACTATGTCTTCTAAGACATTTCCTTCTGAATCGAGTAACGTTTCTATGGAAACGACAGGATTTTCTTGTGGGATACGACAATCTCATTTCAGATCCACAAATCCTTCTTTACTGCATCCCTCACTCCCACACATTGACGAATTCACACGGAAATTGCGTCGCTATGAAATACTATGTGTTCTAAGACATTTCCCTCTAAATCGAGTAACGTTTCTATGGAAACGACAGGTTTTTCTTTTGGGATACGACAATCTCATTTCAGATCCACTAATCCTTCTTTACTGCATCCCTCACTCCCACACATTGACGAATTCACACGGAAATTGCGTCGCTATGAAATACGAGTACTATGTCTTCTAAGACATTTCCTTCTAAATCGAGTAACGTTTCTTTGGAGACGACAGGATTTTCTTTTGGGATACGACAATCACATTTCCGATCCACTAATCCTTCTTTACTGCATCCCTCACTGCCACACATTGACGAATTCACACGGAAATTGCGTCGCTATGAAATACGAGTACTATGTGTTCTAAGACATTTCCTTCTAAATCGAGTAACGTTTCTATGGACACGACAGGATTTTCTTTTGGGATACGACAATTACATTTCCGATCCACTAATCCATCTTTACCCGCATCCCTCACTCCCAAACATTGACGAATTCACACGGAAATTGCGTCGCTATGAAATACTATGTGTTCTAAGACACTTCTATCTAAATCGAGTAACGTTTCTATGGAAACGACAGGAGTTGCTTCTGGGATACGACAATCTCATTTCCGATCCACTAATCCTTCTTTACTGCATCCCTCACTCCCACACATTGCCGAATTCACAGGGAAATTGCGTCGCTATGAAATACGAGTACTATGTCTACTAAGACATTTCCTTCTAAATCGAGTAACGTTTCTATGGAAACGACATGTATTTCATTTGGGAAACGACAATTACATTTCCGATCCACTAATCCATCTTTACCCGCATCCCTCACTCCCAAACATTGACGAATTCACACGGAAATTGCGTCGCTATGAAATACGAGTACTATGTCTTCTAAGACATTTCCTTCTAAATCGAGTAACGTTTCTATGGAAACGACAGGATTTTCTTGTGGGATACGACAATCTCATTTCAGATCCACTAATCGTTCTTTACTGCATCCCTCACTCCCACACATTGACGAATTCACACGGAAATTGCGTCGCTATGAAATACTATGTGTTCTAAGACATTTCCCTCTAAATCGAGAAACGTTTCTATGGAAACGACAGGTTTTTCTTTTGGGATACGACAATCTCATTTCAGATCCACTAATCCTTCTTTACTGCATCCCTCACTCCCACACATTGACGAATTCACACGGAAATTGCGTCGCTATGAGATACGAGTACTATGTCTTCTAAGACATTTCCTTCTAAATCGAGTAACGTTTCTTTGGAGACGACAGGATTTTCTTTTGGGATACGACAATCTCATTTCAGATCCACTAATCCTTCTTTACTGCATCCCTCACTCCCACACATTGACGAATTAACACGGAAATTGCGTCGCTATGAAATACGAGTACTATGTCTTCTAAGACATGTCCTTCTAAATCGAGTAACGTTTCTATGGAAACGACAGGATTTTCTTTTGGGATACGACAATTACATTTCCGATCCACTAATCCATCTTTACCCGCATCCCTCACTCCCAAACATTGACGAATTCACACGGAAATTGCGTCGCTATGAAATACTATGTGTTCTAAAACATTTCCTTCTAAATCGAGTAACGTTTCTATGGAAACGACAGGATTTTCTTTTGGGATACGACAATCACATTTCCCATCCACTAATCCTTCTTTACTGCATCCCCCACTCCCAAACATTGACGAATTCACACGGAAATTTGCGTCGCTATGAATTACTATGGGTTCTATGACTTCTCCTTCTAAATCGAGTAACGTTTCTATTGAAACGACAGGATTTTCTTTTGGGATACGACAATCTCGTTTCCGATCCACTAATCCGTCTTTACTGCATCCCTCACTCCCACACACTGACGAATTCACACGGAAATTGCGTCGCTATGAAATACGAGTACTATGTCTTCTAAGACATTTCCTTCTAAATCGAGTAACGTTTCTATGGAAACGACAGGATTTTCTTTTGGGATACGACAATCTCATTTCCGAGCCACTAATCCTTCTTTACTGCATCCCTCACTCCCACACATTGACGAATTCACACGGAAATTGCGTCGCTATGAAATACGAGTACTATGTCTTCTAAGACATTTCCTTCTAAATCGAGTAACGTTTCTATGGAAACGACAGGATTTTCTTGTGGGATACGACAATCTCATTTCAGATCCACTAATCCTTCTTTACTGCATCCCTCACTCCCACACATTGACGAATTCACACGGAAATTGCGTCGCTATGAAATACTATGTGTTCTAAGACATTTCCCTCTAAATCGAGTAACGTTTCTATGGAAACGACAGGTTTTTCTTTTGGGATACGACATTCTCATTTCCGATCCACTAATCCTTCTTTACTGCATCCCTCACTCCCACACATTGACGAATTCACACGGAAATTGCGTCGCTATGAAATACGAGTACTATGTCTTCTAAGACATTTCCTTCTAAATCGAGTAACGTTTCTATGGAAACGACAGGATTTTCTTTTGGGATACGACAATTACATTTCCGATCCACTAATCCATCTTTACCCGCATCCCTCACTCCCAAACATTGACGAATTCACACGGAAATTGCGTCGCTATGAAATACTATGTGTTCTAAGACATTTCCTTCTAAATCGAGTAACGTTTCTATGGAAACGACAGGATATTCTTTTGGGATTTGACAATCACATTTCCCATCCACTAATCCTTCTTTACTGCATCCCCCACTCCCAAACATTGACGAATTCACACGGAAATTTGCGTCGCTATGAATTACTGTGGGTTCTATGACTTCTCCTTCTAAATCGAGTAACGTTTCTATGGAAACGACAGGATTTTCTTTTGGGATACGACAATCTCGTTTCCGATCCACTAATCCGTCTTTACTGCATCCCTCACTCCCACACATTGACGAATTCACACGGAAATTGCGTCGCTATGAAATACGCGTACTATGTCTTCTAAGACATTTCCTTCTAAATCGAGTAACGTTTCTACGGAAACGACAGGATTGTCTTTTGGGATACGACAATTACATTTCCGATCCACTAATCCATCTTTACCCGCATCCCTCACTCCCAAACATTGACGAATTCACACGGAAATTGCGTCGCTATGAAATACTATGTGTTCTAAGACATTTCCTTCTAAATCGAGTAACGTTTCTATGGAAACGACAGGATTTTCTTTTGGGATACGACAATCACATTTCCGATCCACTAATCCTTCTTTACTGCATCCCTCACTCCCAAACATTGACGAATTATCATGGAAATTCCGTCGCTATGAAATACGAGTACTATGTGTTCTAAGACATTTCCTTCTAAATCGAGTAACGTTTCCATGGAAACGACAGGATTTTCTTTTGGGATACGACAATCTCATTTCCGATCCACTATTCCTTTTTTACTGCTTCCCTCACTCCCACACATTGACGAATTCACACGGAAATTGCGTCGCTATGAAATACTATGTGTTCTAAGACATTTCTTTCTAAATCGAGTAACGTTTCTATGGAAACGACAGAATTTTCTTTTGCGATACGACAATCTCATTTCCGATCCACTAATCCTTCTTTACTGCATCCCTCACTCCCACACATTGACGAATTCACACGGAAATTGCGTCGCTATGAAATACGAGTACTACGTGTTCTAAGACATTTCCTTCTAAATCGAGTAACGTTTCTATGGAAACGACAGGATTTTCTTTTGGGATACGACAATCCCATTTCCGATCCACTAATCCATCTTTACCCGCATCCCTCACTCCCAAACATTGACGAATTCACACGGATATTGCGTCGCTATGAAATACTATGTGTTCTAAGACATTTCTTTCTAAATCGAGTAACGTTTCTATGGAAACGACAGGATTTTCTTTTGGGATACGACAATCTCATTTCCGATCCACTAATCCTTCTTTACTGCATCCCTAACTCCCACACATTGACGAATTCACACGGAAATTGCGTCGCTATGAAATACGAGTACTATGTGTTCTAAGACATTTCCTTCTAAATCGAGTAACGTTTCTATGGAAACGACAGGATTTTCTTGTGGGATACGACAATCACATTTCCGATCCACTAATCCTTCTTTACTGCATCCCTCACTCCCACACATTGACAAATTCACACGGAAATTGCGTCGCTATGAAATACGAGTACTATGTCTTCTAAGACATTTCCTTCTAAATCGAGTAACGTTTCTATGGAAACGACAGGATTTTCTTGTGGGATACGACAATCACATTTCCGATCCACTAATCCTTCTTTACTGCATCCCTCACTCCCACACATTGACGAATTCACACGGAAATTGCGTCGCTATGAAATACGAGTACTATGTGTTCTAAGACATTTCCTTCTAAATCGAGTAACGTCTCTATGGACACGACAGGATTTTCTTTTGGGATACGACAATTACATTTCCGATCCACTAATCCATCTTTACCCGCATCCCTCACTCCCAAACATTGACGAATTCACACGGAAATTGCGTCGCTATGAAATACTATGTGTTCTAAGACATTTCTTTCTAAATCGAGTAACGTTTCTATGGAAACGACAGGATTTTCTTTTGGGATACGACAATCTCATTTCCGATCCACTAATCCTTCTTTACTGCATCCCTCACTCCCACACATTGCCGAATTCACACGGAAATTGCGTCGCTATGAAATACGAGTACTATGTCTTCTAAGACATTTCCTTCTAAATCGAGTAACGTTTCTATGGAAACGACATGATTTTCATTTGGGAAACGACAATTACATTTCCGATCCACTAATCCATCTTTACCCGCATCCCTCACTCTCAAACATTGACGAATTCACACGGAAATTGCGTCGCTATGAAATACTATGTGTTCTAAGACATATCTTTCTGAATCGAGTAACGTTTCTATGGAAACGACAGGATTTTCTTTTGGGATACGACAATCTCATTTCCGATCCACTAATCCTTCTTTACTGCATCCCTCACTCCCATACATTGACGAATTCACACGGAAATTGCGTCGCTATGAAATACGAGTACTATGTGTTCTAAGACATTTCCTTCAAAATCGAGTAACGTTACTATGGAAACGACAGGATTTTCTTTTGGGATACGACAATTACATTTCCGATCCACTAATCCATCTTTACCCGCATCCCCCACTCCCAAACATTGACGAATTCACACGGAAATTGCGTCGCTATGAAATACTATGTGTTCTAAGATGGTTCAAATGGCTCTGAGCACTATGGGACTTAACAGCTGTGGTCATCAGTCCCCTAGAACTTAGAACTACTTAAACCTAACTAACCTAAGGACATCACACACATCCATGCCCGAGGCAGGATTCGAACCTGCGACCGTAGCAGTCGCACGGTTCCGGACTGCGCGCCTAGAACCGCGAGACCACCGCGACCGGCTGTGTTCTAAGACATTTCTTTCTAAATCGAGTAACGTTTCTATGGAAACGACAGGATTTTCTTTTGGGATACGACAATCTCATTTCCGAGCCACTAATCCTTCTTTACTGCATCCCTCACTCCCACATATTGACGAATTCACACGGAAATTGCGTCGCTATGAAATACGAGTACTATGTCTTCTAAGACATTTCCTTCTAAATCGAGTAACGTTTCTATGGAAACGACAGGATTTTCTTGTGGGATACGACAATCTCATTTCAGATCCACAAATCCTTCTTTACTGCATCCCTCACTCCCACACATTGACGAATTCACACGGAAATTGCGTCGCTATGAAATACTATGTGTTCTAAGACATTTCCCTCTAAATCGAGTAACGTTTCTATGGAAACGACAGGTTTTTCTTTTGGGATACGACAATCTCATTTCAGATCCACTAATCCTTCTTTACTGCATCCCTCACTCCCACACATTGACGAATTCACACGGAAATTGCGTCGCTATGAAATACGAGTACTATGTCTTCTAAGACATTTCCTTCTAAATCGAGTAACGTTTCTTTGGAGACGACAGGATTTTCTTTTGGGATACGACAATCACATTTCCGATCCACTAATCCTTCTTTACTGCATCCCTCACTGCCACACATTGACGAATTCACACGGAAATTGCGTCGCTATGAAATACGAGTACTATGTGTTCTAAGACATTTCCTTCTAAATCGAGTAACGTTTCTATGGACACGACAGGATTTTCTTTTGGGATACGACAATACATTTCCGATCCACTAATCCATCTTTACCCGCATCCCTCACTCCCAAACATTGACGAATTCACACGGAAATTGCGTCGCTATGAAATACTATGTGTTCCAAGACATTTCTTTCTAAATCGAGTAACGTTTCTATGGAAACGACAGGATTTGCTTCTGGGATACGACAATCTCATTTCCGATCCACTAATCCTTCTTTACTGCATCCCTCACTCCCACACATTGCCGAATTCACAGGGAAATTGCGTCGCTATGAAATACGAGTACTATGTCTACTAAGACATTTCCTTCTAAATTGAGTAACGTTTCTATGGAAACGACATGATTTTCATTTGGGAAACGACAATTACATTTCCGATCCACTAATCCATCTTTACCCGCATCCCTCACTCCCAAACATTGACGAATTCACACGGATATTGCGCCGCTATGAAATACTATGTGTTCTAAGACATTTCTTTCTAAATCGAGTAACGTTTCTATGGAAACGACAGGATTTTCTTTTGGGATACGACAATCTCATTTCCGATCCACTAATCCTTCTTTACTGCATCCCTCACTCCCACACATTGACGAATTCACACGGAAATTGCGTCGCTATGAATTACGAGTACTATGTGTTCTAAGACATTTCCTTCAAAATCGAGTAACGTTACTATGGAAACGACAGGATTTTCTTTTGTTATACGACAATTACATTTCCGATCCACTAATCCATCTTTACCCGCATCCCCCACTCCCAAACATTGACGAATTCACACGGAAATTGCGTCGCTATGAAATACTATGTGTTCTAAGACATTTCTTTCTAAATCGAGTAACGTTTCTATGGAAACGACAGGATTTTCTTTTGGGATACGACAATCTCATTTCCGAGTCACTAATCCTTCTTTACTGCATCCCTCACTCCCACACATTGACGAATTCACACGGAAATTGCGTCGCTATGAAATACGAGTACTATGTCTTCTAAGACATTTCCTTCTAAATCGAGTAACGTTTCTATGGAAACGACAGGATTTTCTTGTGGGATACGACAATCTCATTTCAGATCCACTAATCGTTCTTTACTGCATCCCTCACTCCCACACATTGACGAATTCACACGGAAATTGCGTCGCTATGAAATACTATGTGTTCTAAGACATTTCCCTCTAAATCGAGTAACGTTTCTATGGAAACGACAGGTTTTTCTTTTGGGATACGACAATCTCATTTCAGATCCACTAATCCTTCTTTACTGCATCCCTCACTCCCACACATTGACGAATTCACACGGAAATTGCGTCGCTATGAGATACGAGTACTATGTCTTCTAAGACATTTCCTTCTAAATCGAGTAACGTTTCTTTGGAGACGACAGGATTTTCTTTTGGGATACGACAATCTCATTTCAGATCCACTAATCCTTCTTTACTGCATCCCTCACTCCCACACATTGACGAATTCACACGGAAATTGCGTCGCTATGAAATACGAGTACTATGTCTTCTAAGACATGTCCTTCTAAATCGAGTAACGTTTCTATGGAAACGACAGGATTTTCTTTTGGGATACGACAATTACATTTCCGATCCACTAATCCATCTTTACCCGCATCCCTCACTCCCAAACATTGACGAATTCACACGGAAATTGCGTCGCTATGAAATACTATGTGTTCTAAGACATTTCCTTCTAAATCGAGTAACGTTTCTATGGAAACGACAGGATTTTCTTTTGGGATACGACAATCACATTTCCCATCCACTAATCCTTCTTTACTGCATCCCCCACTCCCAAACATTGACGAATTCACACGGAAATTTGCGTCGCTATGAATTACTATGGGTTCTATGACTTCTCCTTCTAAATCGAGTAACGTTTCTATTGAAACGACAGGATTTTCTTTTGGGATACGACAATCTCGTTTCCGAGCCACTAATCCTTCTTTACTGCATCCCTCACTCCCACACATTGACGAATTCACACGGAAATTGCGTCGCTATGAAAAACGAGTACTACGTCATCTAAGACATTTCCTTCTAAATCGAGTAACGTTTCTATGGAAACGACAGGATTTTCTTGTGGGATACGACAATCTCATTTCAGATCCACTAATCCTTCTTTACTGCATCCCTCACTCCCACACATTGACGAATTCACACGGAAATTGCGTCGCTATGAAATACTATGTGTTCTAAGACATTTCCCTCTAAATCGAGTAACGTTTCTATGGAAACGACAGGTTTTTCTTTTGGGATACGACAATCTCATTTCAGATCCACTAATCCTTCTTTACTGCATCCCTCACTCCCACACATTGACGAATTCACACGGATATTGCGTCGCTATGAAATACGAGTACTATGTCTTCTAAGACATTTCCTTCTAAATCGAGTAACGTTTCTTTGGAGACGACAGGATTTTCTTTTGGGATACGACAATCTCATTTCAGATCCACTAATCCTTCTTTACTGCATCCCTCACTCCCACACATTGACGAATTCACACGGAAATTGGGTCGCTATGAAATACTATGTGTTCTAAAACATTTCCCTCTAAATCGAGTAACGTTTCTATGGAAACGACAGGATTTTCTTTTGGGATACGACATTCTCATTTCCGATCCACTAATCCTTCTTTACTGCAACCCTCACTCCCACACATTGACGATTTCACACGGAAATTGCGTCGCTATGAAATACTATGTGTTCTAAGACATTTCTTTCTAAATCGAGTAACGTTTCTATGGAAACGACAGGATTTTCTTTTGGGATACGACAATCACATCTCCGATCCACTAATCCTTCTTTACTGCAACCCTCACTCCCACACATTGACGAATTCACACGGAAATTGCGTCGCTATGAAATACTATGTGTTCTAAGACATTTCTTTCTAAATCGAGTAACGTTTCTATGGAAACGACAGGATTTTCTTTTGGGATACGACAATCTCATTTCCGATCCACTAATCCTTCTTTACTGCACCCCTCACTCCCACACATTGACGAATTCACACGGAAATTGCGTCGCTGTGAAATACTATGTGTTCTAAGACATTTCCTTCCAAATCGAGTAACGTTTCTATGGAAACGACAGGATTTTCTTTTGGGATACGACAATCACATTTCCGATCCACTAATCCTTCTTTACTGCATCCCTCACTCCCACACATTGACGAATTCACACGGAAATTGCGTCGCTATGAAATACTATGTGTTCTAAGACATTTCTTTCTAAATCGAGTAACGTTTCTATGGAAACGACAGGATTTTCTTTTCGGATACGGCAATCTCATTTCCGATCCACTAATCCTTCTTTACTGCATCCCTCACTCCCACACATTGACGAATTCACACGGAAATTGCGTCGCTATGAAATACGAGTACTGTGTCTTCTAAGACATTTCCTTCTTAATCGAGTAACGTTTCTATGGAAACGACAGGATTTTCTTTTGGGATACGACAATCTCATTTCCGATCCACTAATCCTTCTTTACTGCATCCCTCACTCCCACACATTGACGAATTCACACGGAAATTGCGTCGCTATGAAAAACGAGTACTATGTCTGCTAAGACATTTTCTTCTTAATCGAGTAACGTTTCTATGGAAACGACAGGTATTTCTTTTGGGATACGACAATCTCATTTCCGATCCACTAATCCTTCTTTACTGCATCCCTCACTCCCACACATTGACGAATTCACACGGAAATTGCGTCGCTATGAAATGCGAGTACTATGTCTTCTAAGACATTTCCTTCTAAATCGAGTAACGTTTCTATGGAAACGACAGGATTTTCTTTTGGGATACGACAATTACATTTCCGATCCACTAATCCATCTTTACCCGCATCCCTCACTCCCAAACATTGACGAATTCACACGGAAATTGCGTCGCTATGAAATACTATGTGTTCTAAGACATTTCCTTCTAAATCGAGTAACGTTTCTATGGAAACGACAGGATTTTCTTTTGGGATACGACAATCTCATTTCCGATCCACTAATCCTTCTTTACTGCATCCCTCACTCCCACACATTGACGAATTCACACGGAAATTGCGTCGCTATGAAATACGAGTACTATGTGTTCTAAGACATTTCCTTCAAAATCGAGTAACGTTACTATGGAAACGACAGGATTTTCTTTTGGGGTACGACAATTACATTTCCGATCCACTAATCCATCTTTACCCGCATCCCTCACTCCCAAACATTGACGAATTCACACGGAAATTGCGTCGCTATGAAATACTATGTGTTCTAAGACATTTGCCTCTAAATCGAGTAACGTTTCTATGCAAACGACAGGATTTTCTTTTGGGATACGACAATCTCATTTCAGATCCACTAATCCTTCTTGACTGCATCCCTCACTCCCACACATTGACGAATTCACACCGAAATTGCGTCGCTATGAAATACGGGTACTATGTCTTCTAAGACATTTCCTTCTAAATCGAGTAACGTTTCTATGGAAACGACAGGATTTTCTTTTGGGATACGACAATCTCATTTCCGATCCACTAATCCTTCTTTACTGCATCCCTCACTCCCACACATTGACGAATTCACACGGAAATTGCGTCGCTTTGAAATACGAGTACCATGTCTTCTAAGACATTTCCTTCTTAATCGAGTAACGTTTCTATGGAAACGACAGGATTTCCTTTTGGGATACGACAATCTCATTTCCGATCCACTAATCCTTCTTTACTGCATCCCTCACTCCCACACATTGACGAATTCACACGGAAATTGCGTCGCTATGAAAAACGAGTACTATGTCTGCTAAGACATTTTCTTCTTAATCGAGTAACGTTTCTATGGAAACGACAGGTATTTCTTTTGGGATACGACAATATCATTTCCGATCCACTAATCCTTCTTTACTGCATCCCTCACTCCCACACATTGACGAATTCACACGGAAATTGCGTCGCTATGAAATACGAGTACGATGTCTTCTAAGACATTTCCTTCTAAATCGAGTAACGTTTCTATGGAAACGACAGGATTTTCTTTTGGGATATGACAATTACATTTCCGATCCACTAATCCATCTTTACCCGCATCCCTCACTCCCAAACATTGACGAATTCACACGGAAATTGCGTCGCTATGAAATACTATGTGTTCTAAAACATCTCCTTCTAAATCGAGTAACGTTTCTATGGAAACGACAGGATTTTCTTTTGGGATACGACAATCACATTTCCCATCCACTAATCCTTCTTTACTGCAACCCCCACTCCCAAACATTGACGAATTCACACGGAAATTTGCGTCGCTATGAATTACTATGGGTTCTATGACTTCTCCTTCTAAATCGAGTAACGTTTCAATGGAAACGACAGGATTTTCTTTTGGGATACGACAATCTCATTTCCGATCCACTAATCCGTCTTTACTGCATCCCCCACTCCCACACATTGACGAATTCACACGGAAATTGCGTCGCTATGAAATACGAGTACTATGTGTTCTAAGACATTTCCTTCTAAATCGAGTAACGTTTCTATGGAAACGACAGGATTTCTTTTGGGATACGGCAATCCTATTTCCGATCCACTAATCCTTCTTTACTGCATCCCTCACTCCCAAACATTGACGAATTAACATGGAAATTCCGTCGCTATGAAATACGAGTACTATGTGTTCTAAGACATTTCCTTCTAAATCGAGTAACGTTTCTATGGAAACGACAGGATTTTCTTTTGGGATACGACAATCTCATTTCCGATCCACTAATCCTTTTTTACTGCATCCCTCACTCCCACACTTTGACGAATTCACACGGAAATTGCGTCGCTATGATATACTATGTGTTCTAAGACATTTCATTCTAAATCGAGTAACGTTTCTATGGAAACGACAGAATTTTCTTTTGGGATACGACAATCTCATTTCCGATCCACTAATCCTTCTTTACTGCATACCTCACTCCCACACATTGACGAATTCACACGGAAATTGCGTCGCTATGAAATACGAGTACTACGTGTTCTAAGACATTTCCTTCTAAATCGAGTAACGTTTCTATGGAAACGACAGGATTTTCTTTTGGGATACGACAATCACATTTCCGATCCACTAATCCATCTTTACCCGCATCCCTCACTCCCAAACATTGACGAATTCACACGGAAATTGCGTCGCTATGAAATACTATGTGTTCTAAGACATTTCTTTCTAAATCGAGTAACGTTTCTATGGAAACGACAGGATTTTCTTTTGGGATACGACAATCTCATTTCCGATCCACTAATCCTTCTTTACTGCATCCCTAACTCCCACACATTGACGAATTCACACGGAAATTGCGTCGCTATGATATACGAGTACTATGTGTTCTAAGACATTTCCTTCTAAATCGAGTAACGTTTCTATGGAAACGACAGGATTTTCTTGTGGGATACGACAATCACATTTCCGATCCACTAATCCTTCTTTACTGCATCCCACACTCCCACACATTGACAAATTCACACGGAAATTGCGTCGCTATGAAATACGAGTACTATGTCTTCTAAGACATTTCCTTCTAAATCGAGTAACGTTTCTATGGAAAAGACAGGATTTTCTTGTCGGATACGACAATCACATTTCCGATCCACTAATCCTTCTTTACTGCATCCCTCACTCCCACACATTGACGAATTCACACGGAAATTGCGTCGCTATGAAATACGAGTACTGTGTGTTCTAAGACATTTCCTTCTAAATCGAGTAACGTTTCTATGGACGCGACAGGATTTTCTTTTGGGATACGACAATTACATTTCCGATCCACTAATCCATCTTTACCCGCATCCCTCACTCCCAAACATTGACGAATTCACACGGAAATTGCGTCGTTATGAAATACTATGTGTTCTAAGACATTTCTTTCTAAATCGAGTAACGTTTCTATGGAAACGACAGGATTTTCTTTTGGGATACGACAATCTCATTTCCGATCCACTAATCCTTCTTTACTGCATCCCTCACTCCCACACATTGCCGAGTTCACATGGAAATTGCGTCGCTATGAAATACGAGTACTATGTCTTCTAAGACATTTCCTTCTAAATCGAGTATTGTTTCTATGGAAACGACAGGATTTTCTTTTGGGATACGACAATTACATTTCCGATCCACTAATCCATCTTTACCCGCATCCCTCACTCCCAAACATTGACGAATTCACACGGAAATTGCGTCGCTATGAAATACTATGTGTTCTAAGACATTTCCCTCTAAATCGAGTAACGTTTCTATGGAAACGACAGGATTTTCTTTTGGGATACGACAATCTCATTTCAGATCCACTAATCCTTCTTTACTGCATCCCTCACTCCCACACATTGACGAATTCACACCGAAATTGCGTCGCTATGAAATACGGGTACTATGTCTTCTAAGACATTTCCTTCTAAATCGAGTAACGTTTCTATGGAAACGACAGGATTTTCTTTTGGGATACGACAATCTCATTTCAGATCCACTAATCCTTCTTTACTGCATCCCTCACTCCCACACATTGACGAATTCACACGGAAATTGCGTCGCTATGAAACACTATGTGTTCTAAGACATTTCCCTCTAAATCGAGTAACGTTTCTATGGAAACGACAGGATTTTCTTTTGGGATACGACATTCTCATTTCCGATCCACTAATCCTTCTTTACTGCATCCCTCACTCCCACACATTGACGAATTCACACGGAAATTGCGTCGCTATGAAATACGAGTACTATGTCTTCCAAGACATTTCCTTCTAAATCGAGTAACGTTTCTATGGAAACGACAGGATTTTCTTTTGGGATACGACAATTACATTTCCGATCCACTAATCCATCTTTACCCGCATCCCTCACTCCCAAACATTGACGAATTCACACGGAAATTGCGTCGCTATGAAATACTATGTGTTCTAAGACATTTCCTTCTAAATCGAGTAACGTTTCTATGGAAACGACAGGATTTACTTTTGGGATACGACAATCACGTTTCCCATCCACTAATCCTTCTTTACTGCATCCCCCACTCCCAAACATTGACGAATTCACACGGATTTTTGCGTCGCTATGAATTACTATGGGTTCTATGACTTCTCCTTCTAAATCGAGTAACGTTTCTATGGAAACGACAGGATTTTCTTTTGGGATACGACAATCTCATTTCCGATCCACTAATCCGTCTTTACTGCATCCCTCACTCCCACACATTGACGAATTCACACGGAAATTGCGTCGCTATGAAACACGTGTACTATGTCTTCTAAGACATTTCCTTCTAAATCGAGTAACGTTTCTATGGAAACGACAGGATTTTCTTTTGGGATACGTCAATCACATTTCCGATCCACTAATCCTTCTTTACTGCATCCCTCACTCCCAAACATTGACGAATTAACATGGAAATTCCGTCGCTATGAACTACGAGTACTATGTGTTCTAAGACATTTCCTTCTAAATCGAGTAACGTTTCTATGGAAACGACAGGATTTTCTTTTGGGATACGACAATCTCATTTCCGATCCACTAATCCGTTTTTACTGCATCCCTCACTCCCACACATTGACGAATTCACACGGAAATTGCGTCGCTATGAACTACTATGTGTTCTAAGACATTTCCTTCTAAATCGAGTAACGTTTCTATGGAAACGACAGGATTTTCTTTTGGGATACGACAATCTCATTTCCGAGCCACTAATCCTTCTTTACTGCATCCCTCACTCCCACACATTGACGAATTCACACGGAAATTGCGTGGCTATGAAATACGAGTACTATGTCTTCTAAGACATTTCCTTCTAAATCGAGTAACGTTTCTATGGAAACGACAGGATTTTCTTGTGGGATACGACAATCTCATTTCAGATCCACTAATCCTTCTTTACTGCAACCCTCACTCCCACACATTGACGAATTCACACGGAAATTGCGTCGCTATGAAATACTATGTGTTCTAAGACATTTCCCTCTAAATCGAGTAACGTTTCCATGGAAACGACAGGATTTTCTTTTGGGATACGACAATCTCATTTCAGATCCACTAATCCTTCTTTACTGCAACCCTCACTCCCACACATTGACGAATTCACACGGAAATTGCGTCGCTATGAAATACGAGTACTATGTCTTCTAAGACATTTCCTTCTAAATCGAGTAACGTTTCTATGGAAACGACAGGATTTTCTTTTGGGATACGACAATTACATTTCCGATCCACTAATCCATCTTTACCCGCATCCCTCACTCCCAAACATTGACGAATTCACACGGAAATTGCGTCGCTATGAAATGCTATGTGTTCTAAGACATTTCCTTCTAAATCGAGTAACGTTTCTATGGAAACGACAGGATTTTCTTTTTTGATACGACAATCACATTTCCCATCCACTAATCCTTCTTTACTACATCCCCCACTCCCAAACATTGACGAATTCACACGGAAATTTGCGTCGCTATGAATTACTATGGGTTCTATGACTTCTCCTTCTAAATCGAGTAACGTTTCTATGGAAACGACAGGATTTTCTTTTGGGATACGACAATCTCATTTCCGATCCACTAATCCGTCTTTACTGCATCCCTCACTCCCACACATTGACAAATTCACACGGAAATTGCGTCGCTATGAAATACGAGTACTATGTCTTCTAAGACATTTCCTTCTAAATCGAGTAACGTTTCTATGGAAACGACAGGATTTTCTTTTGGGATACGACAATCACGTTTCCGATTCACTAATCCTTCTTTACTGCATCCCTCACTCCCAAACATTGACGAATTAACATTGAAATTCCGTCGCTATGAAATACGAGTACTATGTGTTCTAAGACATTTCCTTCTAAATCGAGTAACGTTTCTATGGAAACGACAGGATTTTCTTTTGGGATACGACAATCTCATTTCCGATCCACTAATCCTTTTTTACTGCATCCCCCACTCCCACACATTGACGAATTCACACGGAAATTGCGTCGCTATGAAATACTGTGTGTTCTAAGACATTTCCTTCTAAATCGAGTAACGTTTCTATGGAAACGACAGGATTTTCTTTTGGGATACGACAATCACATTTCCGATCCACTAATCCTTCTTTACTGCATCCCTCACTCCCACACATTGACGAATTCACACGGAAATTGCGTCGCTATGAAACACTATGTGTTCTAAGACATTTCTTTCTAAATCGAGTAACGTTCCTATGGAAACAACAGGATTTTCTTTTGGGGTACGACAATCTCATTTCCGATCCACTAATCCTTCTTTACTGCATCCCTCACTCCCACACATTGACGAATTCACACGGAAATTGCGTCGCTATGAAATACGAGTACTATGTCTTCTAAGACATTTCCTTCTTAATCGAGTAACGTTTCTATGGAAACGACAGGATTTCCTTTTGGGATACGACAATCTCATTTCCGATCCACTAATCCTTCTTTACTGCATCCCTCACTCCCACACATTGACGAATTCACACGGAAATTGCGTCGCTATGAAATACTATGTGTTCTAAGACATTTCCTTCCAAATCGAGTAACGTTTCTATGGAAACGACAGGATTTTCTTTTGGGATACGACAATCACATTTCCGATCCACTAATCCTTCTTTACTGCATCCCTCACTCCCACACATTGACGAATTCACACGGAAATTGCGTCGCTATGAAATACTATGTGTTCTAAGACATTTCTTTCTAAATCGAGTAACGTTTCTATGGAAACGACAGGATTTTCTTTTGGGGTACGGCAATCTCATTTCCGATCCACTAATCCTTCTTTACTGCATCCCTCACTCCCACACATTGACGAATTCACACGGAAATTGCGTCGCTATGAAATACGAGTACTATGTCTTCTAAGACATTTCCTTCTTAATCGAGTAACGTTTCTATGGAATCGACAGGATTTTCTTTTGGGATACGACAATCTCATTTCCGATCCACTAATCCTTCTTTACTGCATCCCTCACTCCCACACATTGACGAATTCACACGGAAATTGCGTCGCTATGAAATACGAGTACTATGTCTGCTAAGACATTTTCTTCTTAATCGAGTAACGTTTCTATGGAAACGACAGGTATTTCTTTTGGGATACGACAATCTCATTTCCGATCCACTAATCCTTCTTTACTGCATCCCTCACTCCCACACATTGACGAATTCACACGGAAATTGCGTCGCTATGAAATACGAGTACTATGTCTTCTAAGACATTTCCTTCTAAATCGAGTAACGTTTCTATGGAAACGACAGGATTTTCTTTTGGGATACGACAATCACATTTCCGATCCACTAATCCTTCTTTACTGCATCCCTCACTCCCACACAATTACGAATTCACACGGAAATTGCGTCGCTATGAATTACTCTGGGTTCTATGACCTCTCCTTCTATATCAAGTAACGTTTCTATGGAAACGACAGGACTTTTTTTTGGGATACGACAATCTCATTTCCGATCCACTAATCCTTCTTTACTGCATCCCTCACTCCCAAACATTGACGAATTCACACGGAAATTGCGTCCCTATGAAATACTATGTGTTCTAAAACATTTCCTTCTTAATCGAGTAACGTTTCTATGGAAACGACAGGATTTTCTTTTGGGATACGACAATCTCATTTCAGATCCACTAATCCTTCTTTACTGCATCCCTCACTCCCACACATTGACGAATTCACACGGAAATTGCGTCGCTAAGAAATACTATGTGTTGTAGCGGGGCTTTGAATTTCGCCGCGCTACACTCGTTCCCTCAGATAAAAAATATCTCGTCGCAGCGGTATGAGCGCTCGACGGCAGAGAAACTACCAAAATTGTTAACTTTTTTTGTTTTTTTATTCCGTTTTCAATTGTCTCTTGATAGCCGTAGCTTAAGGCAGGCGTGATCGGATGCTGACGTAAAAACTTAATGGCTAATCTTGATCTGATTGTAATGTGTAGACATTGTGGAAATTATTAAGAAATTCGGTGGATGGAAGTAGCAAAGTGAATTAAATTGCATACAGTATCAAGATGATTTTAATTGGTATAAATTAGTGATCCCTGGACTATTGCAAGATTTCGGAGCAGATTTTTTCACGCTGAAATGAATGAGATTTTTGAAGACGTGGACGCCGCCCTAAAGAAGATAAGTTAATCTGGTAAAGGATGATCTCTCGTCTACGCCACTTCCTTCTGTCCGTTACATTCTGTTATTCTCTGTTTCTTTTCAATAACTTTTGTAGTGAAAATTGGTTTAACTTTTGCTCAAAAACGCCACAAGGACCACCCCAACAATAGCTTTTCCGAATAACGAAGTCCGATAGCTTTTCTGTAATACGAAGTCCGATTTGCTTTTCATTCTTTCCCTTTTCCACGGTCTCTCTTCTCCCATTTTTTTTATTAACCACTACAACTGGCTCCCGCGACTGGACGCAATTTTCGGATGTGTCGTTTTTGAGCAAATTTGAAACTTTAATTTGTATTTTTCCCAACAGAGAATAAAATCCTGAAGTTTAAAGGGTAACGAAAACACCAACTTTATTGTACCTAAGCAAATGATAGCACAATATTGTATAGAATTTTTGTAACTAATTCAATCTGTTTTTCTTTTCATGGCATATATTGATGCAAAACTGTTATTTTGAGACCTTTTGGTGATTATCCGATGGAGATGTATTAAGAAAATCCATATTTTGACGAATACGATTTACGCAGAAGTGATTGACCAGCCGTTGCAGGACAGAAAATTTAATGGTGAGTCACACAATTATGTTTCATTCAAACATTCAATAGCCAACTGCAGAATCCATTTTTCCTTTTCCACACATCCTGTAGTTTTCTTCTAGATTTTTATAAAATTATCTATCTCTATTGTAGTTTGTGGTAATTATAGTATTGTTGTAGCATATGAAGATCGTGAATTTGACAGCCAAACAGTAATTTGTTACGAAAAATTTTGTCCGCCCTGCTGCATCTTTCTCAACCATTGTTTGCAATAGAGCAATCATTTACATTGACGAGAAAATATTTCAACCTAAATTTGAGTCAAATCTTTATTAATCAGACTTATATTATTCCCTTTTTGACTTACTATTATACATCCTATTACAATGGAACGTGGTAAGGTAGAGATAGTTTCGGCAGATGAGTTAAGTGAAGTAGATTCATCTTTCAACCAACAAGAAAGTCCGCGTTTCCCTCCATGGACGAGTTCACAGATCAATGCAATGATTTTGCCTCAAACTCGCAACATTTGTGATAATACACAGATGGCGACTTTAAATGACGAAATGTGGAATGGACGCGAGGCTAGACCGTCAGCACCATTGTTAACATCAATGTCAGAACCGAATATGAGACAAATTCAGCAATGTGACACAAATCGGACACAGGAAACTGACAAACTGGACCGACTATTAGAGTTATTTGCAGACATGAAACGAGACGTTAGTCAGAAAATTGACATATTAAACCATACTATGACCGAAAATTTTGAACGGACGACAAAACAGATGACAGAATTAAATAACACCACTCAACAGCTCAGCCAGCGATTTGAGACATTGTCCGACCGAGTCACTAAACAGGAAGAAACTTTGGTTACATTCACACACGAAACAAAAAACAATATCACCCGATGTGAGAATCAGTTAACTCAAATAGTTAATGTGCAGCAGGAAGTGAACACCCGTGTGGAAGAGTTAGCTCAGGCCCACACTTCAGCTAGCTCCACCCAAGAAAAGCTGACTGAAGAAGTGGGAAATATTACCCAACAACTTACAATGGTAGTTCTTGAACAGACCCACCTCAAAGAAAAGATAGAAAAGTTAGAAGATCGAGCGGACCTCGCGTCACTAAACGACGACACCAACATGGCCGAAAGAATTGTACATGAATGTAAATTGTGTGACGACTATCTGGACAAAAAACTTGAAACAATTACACAGGACATACTTTCAAAAACAAAGACACATGTTAAAGACGAGACAAAACACATAGAAGACGAAGTGACAAAATTACGAGACAATGTTGTGCCGTGTTTGGCGATAGGTGCAAACGCATCGTCAGGAAACGACAAAACAGCTAAAACCATGGCTAATGACACAGACAGAACCCCACCTATTGTGGAATCACCTATTTCAAATCAAAATTACAATGTGCCGCTTTCTTTTCCACCGAACGAGCAATATTACGTTACCGGCATGGCCGATGACACGTTTGTAAGACATGGGTATTTCCAGACATTTTCCAGTGAGGACAAGCACAAAGTCCACCCTATTGTGTTTATTAGATCATTTGACGGTGTTTTTCCACGTAGTTGGTCAGAAGTCGATAAAATCAGATACGTCACCAATCTCATGAGAGGACGAGCAGCTAAGTGGGGTGCCGCTATGAAGCGGCGGTGCCTTACGTTTGAACAGTTCGAACAAGCCTTCTTGGACGAATTCTGGTCCGAGAATGAGCAACAGAGTCTAAGGAGAGAAGTGTGCAACCCCGAGACCTATGACCCTAAAAAAGAGACATTAAGACAATACTTTGAGAGGTACTTAGACAAGACACTGTACTGGTCCAAACCAGCCGACTTGTCAGCGATAATTGACACTTTAAAGAGCCACTTACCCTTTCCATACCGAGACAGATTAATAGGAGTACTGGAGAATGACGTTAAGACTTTCTTAAACTTCTTAGATCAAATGGACGTAGTTTACAGAGGCGATTCACGCCATTCAAATTTTACTCATATTAGTAACCAAAATCAGCACCCACCCCAAAGGAACCGTAGTGACGGTGGTTGGTGGAACCATCCGTCCGCGCCGCGACACAATACGATGCCTGCGCGCGAAACATACTCAAATGGAAACGTGTATGACAGTAGGAACAACCGCAGAAATTCGTGGAATAATAACAATAATTATCACCCATATCAAAATGGTAACTACAAGCAAAATGAAAATTACAGACAGTACAACAACAACAATAGGAGACGTGAGAATAACCGGTACAACCCAGGCAACTTTGACAGGAACATGACATATAACAGACATAATTACCACCAAAACAATACCAATCCCAACAATCACCGACAGAATATGTGGAACACACAAAATTCACGCATGACAAATCATAACCCTCCACGGAAACCGCCGCCGTTCCCCGCTACAGTGTTCTAAGACATTTCCCTCTAAATCGAGTAACGTTTCTATGGAAACGACAGGATTTTCTTTTGGGATACGACAATCTCATTTCCGATCCACTAATCCTTCTTTACTGCATCCCTCACTCCCACACATTGACGAATTCACACGGAAATTGCGTCGCTATGAAATACGAGTACTATGTCTTCTAAGACATTTCCTTCTAAATCGAGTAACGTTTCTATGGAAACGACAGGATTTTCTTTTGGGATACGACAATTACATTTCCGATCCACTAATCCATCTTTACCCGCATCCCTCACTCCCAAACATTGACGAATTCACACGGAAATTGCGTCGCTATGAAATACTATGTGTTCTAGGACATTTCCTTCTAAATCGAGTAACGTTTCTATGGAAACGACAGGATTTTCTTTTGGGATACGACAATCACATTTCCCATCCACTAATCCTTCTTTACTGCATCCCTCACTCCCAAATATTGACGAGTTCACACGAAAATTTGCGTCGCTATGAATTACTATGGGTTCTATGACTTCTCCTTCTAAATCGAGTAACGTTTCTATGGAAACGACAGGATATTCTTTTGGGATACGACAATCTCATTTCCGATCCACTAATCCGTCTTTACTGCATCCCTCACTCCCACACATTGACGAATTCACACGGAAATTGCGTCGCTATGAAATACGAGTACTATGTGTTCTAAGACATTTCCTTCTAAATCGAGTAACGTTTCTATGGAAACGACAGGATTTTCTTTTGGGATACGACAATCACATTTCCGATCCACTAATCCTTCTTTACTGCATCCCTCACTCCCAAACATTGACGAATTAACATGGAAATTCCGTCGCTATGAAATACGAGTACTATGTGTTCTAAGACATTTCCTTCTAAATCAAGTAACGTTTCTATGGAAACGACAGGATTTTCTTTTGGGATACGACAATCTCGTTTCCGATCCACTAATCCTTTTTTACTGCATCCCTCACTCCCACACATTGACGAATTCACACGGAAATTGCGTCGCTATGAAATACTATGTGTTCTAAGACATTTCCTTCTAAATCGAGTAACGTTTCTATGGAAACGACAGGATTTTCTTTTGGGATACGACAATCACATTTCCGATCCACTAATCCTTCTTTACTGCATCCCTCACTCCCACACATTGACGAATTCACACGGAAATTGCGTCGCTATGAAATACTATGTGTTCTAAGACATTTCTTTCTAAATCGAGTAACGTTTCTATGGAAACGACAGGTTTTTCTTTTGGGATACGACAATCTCATTTCCGATCCACTAATCCTTCTTTACTGCATCCCTCACTCCCACACATTGACGAATTCACACGGAAATTGCGTCGCTATGAAATACGAGTACTATGTCTTCTAAGACATTTCCTTCTTAATCGAGTAACGTTTCTATGGAACGACAGGATTTTCTTTTGCGATACGACAATCTCATTTCCGATCCACTAATCCTTCTTTACTGCATCCCTCACTCCCACACATTGACGAATTCACACGGAAATTGCGTCGCTATGAAATACGAGTACTATGTCTGCTAAGACATTTCCTTCTTAATCGAGTAACGTTTCTTTGGAAACGACAGGATTTTCTTTTGGGATACGACAATCTCATTTCCGATCCACTAATCCTTCTTTACTGCATCCCTCACTCCCACACATTGACGAATTCACACGGAAATTGCGTCGCTATGAATTACTCTGGGTTCTATGACCTCTCCTTCTAAATCAAGTAACGTTTCTATGGAAACGACAGGACTTTTTTTTTTGGATACGACAATCTCATTTCCGATCCACTAATCCTTCTTTACTGCATCCCTCACTCCCAAACATTGACGAAGTCACACGGAAATTGCGTCCCTATGAAATACTATGTGTTCTAAAACATTTCCTTCTAATCGAGTAACGTTTCTATGGATACGACAGGATTTTCTTTTGGGATACGACAATCTCTTTTCAGATCCACTAATCCTTCTTTACTGCATCCCTCGCTCCCACACATTGACGAATTCACACGGAAATTGCGTCGCTATGAAATACTATGTGTTCTAAGACATTTCCCTCTAAATCGAGTAACGTTTCTATGGAAACGACAGGATTTTCTTTTGGGATATGACAATCTCATTTCCGATCCACTAATCCTTCTTTACTGCATCCCTCACTCCCACACATTCATGAATTCACACGGAAATTGCGTCGCTATGAAATACGAGTACTATGTCTTCTAAAACATTTCCTTCTAAATCGAGTAACGTTTCTATGGAAACGACAGGATTTTCTTTTGTGATACGACAATTACGTTTCCGATCCACTAATCCATCTTTACCCGGATCCCTCACTCCCAAACATTGACGAATTCACACGGAAATTGCGTCGCTATGAAATACTATGTGTTCTAAGACATTTCCCTCTAAATCGAGTAACGTTTCTATGGAAACGACAGGATTTTCTTTTGGGATACGACATTCTCATTTCCGATCCACTAATCCTTCTTTACTGCATCCCTCACTCCCACACATTGACGAATTCACACGGAAATTGCGTCGCTATGAAATACGAGTACTATGTCTTCTAAGACATTTCCTTCTAAATCGAGTAACGTTTCTATGGAAACGACAGGATTTTCTTTTGGGATACGACAATTACATTTCCGATCCACTAATCCATCTTTACCCGCATCCCTCACTCCCAAACATTGACGAATTCACACAGAAATTGCGTCGCTATGAAATACTATTTGTTCTAAGACATTTCCTTCTAAATCGAGTAACGTTTCTATGGAAACGACAGGATTTTCTTTTGGGATACGACAATCACATATCCCATCCACTAATCCTTCCTTACTGCATCCCCCACTCCCAAACATTGACGAATTCACACGGAAATTTGCGTCGCTATGAATTACTATGGGTTCTATGACTTCTCCTTCTAAATCGAGTAACGTTTCTATGGAAACGACAGGATTTTCTTTTGGGATACGACAATCTCATTTCAGATCCACTAATCCTTCTTTACTGCATCCCTCACTCCCACACATTGACGAAATCACACGGAAATTGCGTCGCTATGAAATACTATGTGTTCTAAGACATTTCCTTCTAAATCGAGTAACGTTTCTATGGAAACGACAGGATTTTCTCTTGGGATACGACCATCTCATTTCAGATCCACTAATCCTTCTTTACTGCATCCCTCACTCCCACACATTGACGAATTCACACGGAAATTGCGTCGCTATGAAATACGAGTACTATGTCTTCTGAGACATTTCCTTCTAAATCGAGTAACGTTTCTATGGAAACGACAGGATTTTCTTTTGGGATACGACAATCTCATTTCAGATCCACTAATCCTTCTCTACTGCATCCCTCACTCCCACACATTGACGAATTCACGTGGAAATTGCGTCGCTATGTAATACGAGTACTATGTCTTCTAAGACATTTCTTTCTAAATCGAGTAACGTTTCTATGGAAACGACAGGATTTTCTTGTGGGATACGACAATCACATTTCCGATCCACTAATCCTTCTTTACTGCATCCCTCACTCCCACACATTGACGAATTCACACGGAAATTGCGTCGCTATGAAATACGAGTACTATGTCTTCTAAGACATTTCCTTCTAAATCCAGTAACGTTTCTATGGAAACGACAGGATTTTCTTTTGGGATACGACAATTACATTTCCGATCCACTAATCCATCTTTACCCGCATCCCTCACTCCCAAACATTGACGAATTCACACGGAAATTGCGTCGCTATGAAATACTATGTGTTCTAAGACATTTCTTTCTAAATCGAGTAACGTTTCTATGGAAACGACAGGATTTTCTTTTGGGATACGACAATCTCATTTCCGATCCACTAATCCTTCTTTACTGCATCCCTCACTCCCACACATTGACGAATTCACACGGAAATTGCGTCGCTATGAAATACGAGTACTATGTCTTCTAAGACATTTCCTTCTAAATCGAGTAACGTTTCTATGGAAACGACAGGATTTTCTTGTGGGATACGACAATCTCATTTCAGATCCACTAATCCTTCTTTACTGCATCCCTCACTCCCACACATCGACGAATTCACACGGAAATTGCATCGCTATGAAATACTATGTGTTCTAAGACATTTCCCTCTAAATCGAGTAACGTTTCTATGGAAACGACAGGATTTTCTTTTGGGATACGACAATCTCATTTCAGATCCACTAATCCTTCTTTACTGCATCTCTCACTCCCACACATTGACGAATTCACACGGAAATTGCGTCGCTATGAAATACTATGTGTTTTAAGACATTTCTTTCTAAATCGAGTAACGTTTCTATGGAAACGACAGGATTTTCTTTTGGGATACGACAATCTCATTTCCGATCCACTAATCCTTCTTTACTGCATCCCTCACTCCCACACATTGACGAATTCACACGGAAATTGCGTCGCTATGAAATACGAGTATTATGTCTTCTAAGACATTTCCTTTTTAATCGAGTAACGTTTCTATGGATACGACAGGATTTTCTTGTGGGATACGACAATCTCATTTCCGTTCCACTAATCCTTCTTTACTGCATCCCTCACTCCCACACATTGACGAATTCATACGGAAATTGCGTCGCTATGAAATACGATGTGTTCTAAGACATTTCCTTCTAAATCGAGTAATGTTTCTATGGAAACGACAGGATTTTCTTTTGGGATACGACAATCACATTTCCGATCCACTAATCCTTCTTTACTGCATCCCTCACTCCCACACATTGACGAATTCACACGGAAATTGCGTCGCTATGAAATACTATGTGTTCTAAGACATTTCTTTCTAAATCGAGTAACGTTTCTATGGAAACGACGGGATTTTCTTTTGGGATACGACAATCTCATTTCCGATCCACTAATCCTTCTTTACTGCATCCCTCACTCCCACACATTGACGAATTCACACGGAAATTGCGTCGCTATGAAATACGAGTACTATGTCTTCTAAGACATTTCCTTCTTAATCGAGTAACGTTTCTATGGAAACGACAGGATTTTCTTTTGGGATACGACAATCTCATTTCCGATCCACTAATCCTACTTTACTGCATCCCTCACTCCCACACATTGACGAATTCACATGGAAATTGCGTCGCTATGAAATACGAGTACTATGTCTGCTAAGACATTTCCTTCTTAATCGAGTAACGTTTCTATGGAAACGACAGGATTTTCTTTTGGGATACGACAATCTCATTTCCGATCCACTAATCCTTCTTTACTGCATCCCTCACTCCCACACATTGACGAATGCACACGGAAATTGCGTCGCTATGAAATACGAGTACTATGTCTGCTAAGACATTTCCTTCTTAATCGAGTAACGTTTCTATGGAAACGACAGGATTTTCTTGTGGGATACGACAATCTCATTTCCGATCCACTAATCCTTCTTTACTGCATCCCTCACTCCCACACATTGACGAATGCACACGGAAATTGCGTCGCTATGAAATACGAGTACTATGTCTGCTAAGACATTTCCTTCTTAATCGAGTAACGTTTCTATGGAAACGACAGGATTTTCTTTTGGGATACGACAATCTCATTTCCGATCCACTAATCCTTCTTTACTGCATCCCTCACTCCCACACATTGACGAATTCATACGGAAATTGCGTCGCTATGAAATACGATGTGTTCTAAGACATTTCCTTCTAAATCGAGTAATGTTTCTATGGAAACGACAGGATTTTCTTTTGGGATACGACAATCACATTTCCGATCCACTAATCCTTCTTTACTGCATCCCTCACTCCCACACATTGACGAATTCACACGGAAATTGCGTCGCTATGAAATACTATGTGTTCTAAGACATTTCTTTCTAAATCGAGTAACGTTTCTATGGAAACGACAGGATTTTCTTTTGGGATACGACAATCTCATTTCCGATCCACTAATCCTTCTTTACTGCATCCCTCACTCCCACACATTGACGAATTCACACGTAAATTGCGTCGCTATGAAATACGAGTACTATGTCTTCTAAGACATTTCCTTCTTAATCGAGTAACGTTTCTATGGAAACGACAGGATTTTCTTTTGGGATACGACAATCTCATTTCCGATCCACTAATCCTACTTTACTGCATCCCTCACTCCCACACATTGACGAATTCACACGGAAATTGCGTCGCTATGAAATACTATGTGTTTTAAGACATTTCTTTCTAAATCGAGTAACGTTTCTATGGAAACGACAGGATTTTCTTTTGGGATACGACAATCTCATTTCCGATCCACTAATCCTTCTTTACTGCATCCCTCACTCCCACACATTGACGAATTCACACGGAAATTGCGTCGCTATGAAATACGAGTATTATGTCTTCTAAGACATTTCCTTTTTAATCGAGTAACGTTTCTATGGATACGACAGGATTTTCTTGTGGGATACGACAATCTCATTTCCGATCCACTAATCCTTCTTTACTGCATCCCTCACTCCCACACATTGACGAATTCATACGGAAATTGCGTCGCTATGAAATACTATGTGTTCTAAGACATTTCCTTCTAAATCGAGTAATGTTTCTATGGAAACGACAGGATTTTCTTTTGGGATACGACAATCACATTTCCGATCCACTAATCCTTCTTTACTGCATCCCTCACTCCCACACATTGACGAATTCACACGGAAATTGCGTCGCTATGAAATACTATGTGTTCTAAGACATTTCTTTCTAAATCGAGTAACGTTTCTATGGAAACGACAGGATTTTCTTTTGGGATACGACAATCTCATTTCCGATCCACTAATCCTTCTTTACTGCATCCCTCACTCCCACACATTGACGAATTCACACGGAAATTGCGTCGCTATGAAATACGAGTACTATGTCTTCTAAGACATTTCCTTCTTAATCGAGTAACGTTTCTATGGAAACGACAGGATTTTCTTTTGGGATACGACAATCTCATTTCCGATCCACTAATCCTTCTTTACTGCATCCCTCACTCCCACACATTGACGAATTCACACGGAAATTGCGTCGCTATGAAATACGAGTACTATGTCTGCTAAGACATTTCCTTCTTAATCGAGTAACGTTTCTATGGAAACGACAGGATTTTCTTTTGGGATACGACAATCTCATTTCCGATCCACTAATCCTTCTTTACTGCATCCCTCACTCCCACACATTGACGAATTCACACGGAAATTGCGTCGCTATGAAATACGAGTACTATGTCTTCTAAGACATTTCCTTCTAAATCGAGTAACGTTTCTATGGAAACGACAGGATTTTCTTTTGTGATACGACAATCTCATTTCAGATCCACTAATCCTTCTTTACTGCATCCCTCACTCCCACACATTGACGAATTCACACGGAAATTGCGTCGCTATGAAATACTATGTGTACTAAGACATTTCTTTCTAAATCGAGTAACGTTTCTATGGAAACGACAGGATTTTCTTTTGGGATACGACAATCTCATTTCCGATCCACTAATCCTTCTTTACTGCATCCCTCACTCCCACACATTGACGAATTCACACGGAAATTGCGTCGCTATGAAATACGAGTACTATGTCTGCTAAGACATTTCCTTCTTAATCGAGTAACGTTTCTATGGAAACGACAGGATTTTCTTTTGGGATACGACAATCTCATTTCCGATCCACTAATCCTTCTTTACTGCATCCCTCACTCCCACACATTGACGAATTCACACGGAAATTGCGTCGCTATGAAATACGAGTACTATGTCTTCTAAGACATTTCCTTCTAAATCGAGTAACGTTTCTATGGAAACGACAGGATTTTCTTTTGGGATACGACAATCTCATTTCAGATCCACTAATCCTTCTTTACTGCATCCCTCATTCCCACACATTGACGAATTCACACGGAAATTGCGTCGCTATGAAATACTATGTGTTCTAAGACATTTCCCTCTAAATCGAGTAACGTTTCTATGGAAACGACAGGATTTTTTTTTGGGATACGACAATCTCATTTCCGATCCACTAATCCTTCTTTACTGCATCCCTCACTCCCACACATTGACGAATTCACACGGAAATTGCGTCGCTATGAAATACGAGTACTATGTGTTCTAAGACATTTCCTTCTAAATCGAGTAACGTTTCTATGGAAACGACAGGTTTTTCTTTTGGGATACGACAATTACATTTCCGATCCACTAATCCATCTTTACCCGCATCCCTCACTTCCAAACATTGACGAATTCACACGGAAATTGCGTCGCTATGAAATACTATGTGTTCTAAGACATTTCTTTCTAAATCGAGTAACGTTTCTATGGAAACGACAGGATTTTCTTTTGAGATACGACAATCTCATTTCCGATCCACTAATCCTTCTTTACTGCATCCCTCACTCCCACACATTGACGAATTCACACGGAAATTGCGTCGCTATGAAATACGAGTACTACGTCTTCTAAGACATTTCCTTCTAAATCGAGTAACGTTTCTATGGAAACGACGGGATTTTCTTGTGGGATACGACAATCTCATTTCAGATCCACTAATCCTTCTTTACTGCATCCCTCACTCCCAAACATTGACGAATTCACACGGAAATTGCGTCGCTATGCAATACTATGTGTTCTAAGACATTTCCTTCTAAATCGAGTAACGTTTCTATGGAAACGACAGGATTTTCTTTTGGGATGCGACAATCACATTTCCGATCCACTAATCCATCTCTACTGCATCCCTCACTCCCACACATTGACGAATTCACACGGAAATTGCGTCGCTATGAAATACTATGTGTTTTAAGACATTTCTTTCTAAATCGAGTAACGTTTCTATGGAAACGACAGGATTTTCTTTTGGGATACGACAATCTCATTTCCGATCCACTAATCCTTCTTTACTGCATCCCTCACTCCCACACATTGACGAATTCACACGGAAATTGCGTCGCTATGAAATACGAGTATTATGTCTTCTAAGACATTTCCTTTTTAATCGAGTAACGTTTCTATGGATACGACAGGATTTTCTTGTGGGATACGACAATCTCATTTCCGTTCCACTAATCCTTCTTTACTGCATCCCTCACTCCCACACATTGACGAATTCATACGGAAATTGCGTCGCTATGAAATACGATGTGTTCTAAGACATTTCCTTCTAAATCGAGTAATGTTTCTATGGAAACGACAGGATTTTCTTTTGGGATACGACAATCACATTTCCGATCCACTAATCCTTCTTTACTGCATCCCTCACTCCCACACATTGACGAATTCACACGGAAATTGCGTCGCTATGAAATACTATGTGTTCTAAGACATTTCTTTCTAAATCGAGTAACGTTTCTATGGAAACGACAGGATTTTCTTTTGGGATACGACAATCTCATTTCCGATCCACTAATCCTTCTTTACTGCATCCCTCACTCCCACACATTGACGAATTCACACGGAAATTGCGTCGCTATGAAATACGAGTACTATGTCTTCTAAGACATTTCCTTCTTAATCGAGTAACGTTTCTATGGAAACGACAGGATTTTCTTTTGGGATACGACAATCTCATTTCCGATCCACTAATCCTTCTTTACTGCATCCCTCACTCCCACACATTGACGAATTCACATGGAAATTGCGTCGCTATGAAATACGAGTACTATGTCTGCTAAGACATTTCCTTCTTAATCGAGTAACGTTTCTATGGAAACGACAGGATTTTCTTTTGGGATACGACAATCTCATTTCCGATCCTCTAATCCTTCTTTACTGCATCCCTCACTCCCACACATTGACGAATTCACACGGAAATTGCGTCGCTATGAAATACGAGTACTATGTCTGCTAAGACATTTCCTTCTTAATCGAGTAACGTTTCTATGGAAACGACAGGATTTTCTTTTGGGATACGACAATCTCATTTCCGATCCACTAATCCTTTTTTACTGCATCCCTCACTATCACACATTGACGAATTCACACGGAAATTGCGTCGCTATGAAATACTATGTGTTCTAAGACATTTCCTTCTAAATCGAGTAACGTTTCTATGGAAACGACAGGATTTTCTTTTGGCATACGACAATCACATTTCCGATCCACTAATCCTTCTCTACTGCATCCCTCACTCCCACACATTGACGAATTCACACGGAAATTGCGTCGCTATGAAATACTATGTGTTTTAAGACATTTCTTTCTAAATCGAGTAACGTTTCTATGGAAACGACAGGATTTTCTTTTGGGATACGACAATCTCATTTCCGATCCACTAATCCTTCTTTACTGCATCCCTCACTCCCACACATTGACGAATTCACACGGAAATTGCGTCGCTATGAAATACGAGTATTATGTCTTCTAAGACATTTCCTTTTTAATCGAGTAACGTTTCTATGGATACGACAGGATTTTCTTGTGGGATACGACAATCTCATTTCCGATCCACTAATCCTTCTTTACTGCATCCCTCACTCCCACACATTGACGAATTCATACGGAAATTGCGTCGCTATGAAATACTATGTGTTCTAAGACATTTCCTTCTAAATCGAGTAATGTTTCTATGGAAACGACAGGATTTTCTTTTGGGATACGACAATCACATTTCCGATCCACTAATCCTTCTTTACTGCATCCCTCACTCCCACACATTGACGAATTCACACGGAAATTGCGTCGCTATGAAATACTATGTGTTCTAAGACATTTCTTTCTAAATCGAGTAACGTTTCTATGGAAACGACAGGATTTTCTTTTGGGATACGACAATCTCATTTCCGATCCACTAATCCTTCTTTACTGCATCCCTCACTCCCACACATTGACGAATTCACACGGAAATTGCGTCGCTATGAAATACGAGTACTATGTCTTCTAAGACATTTCCTTCTTAATCGAGTAACGTTTCTATGGAAACGACAGGATTTTCTTTTGGGATACGACAATCTCATTTCCGATCCACTAATCCTTCTTTACTGCATCCCTCACTCCCACACATTGACGAATTCACACGGAAATTGCGTCGCTATGAAATACGAGTACTATATCTGCTAAGACATTTCCTTCTTAATCGAGTAACGTTTCTATGGAAACGACAGGATTTTCTTTTGGGATACGACAATCTCATTTCCGATCCACTAATCCTTCTTTACTGCATCCCTCACTCCCACACAATGACGAATTCACACGGAAATTGCGTCGCTATGAAATACGAGTACTATGTCTTCTAAGACATTTCCTTCTAAATCGAGTAACGTTTCTATGGAAGCGACAGGATTTTCTTTTGGGATACGACAATCTCATTTCAGATCCACTAATCCTTCTTTACTGCATCCCTCACTCCCACACATTGACGAATTCACACGGAAATTGCGTCGCTATGAAATACTATGTGTTCTAAGACATTTCTTTCTAAATCGAGTAACGTTTCTATGGAAACGACAGGATTTTCTTTTGGGATACGACAATCTCATTTCCGATCCACTAATCCTTCTTTACTGCATCCCTCACTCCCACACATTGACGAATTCACACGGAAATTGCGTCGCTATGAAATACGAGTACTATGTCTGCTAAGACATTTCCTTCTTAATCGAGTAACGTGTCTATGGAAACGACAGGATTTTCTTTTGGGATACGACAATCTCATTTCCGATCCACTAATCCTTCTTTACTGCATCCCTCACTCCCACACATTGACGAATTCACACGGAAATTGCGTCGCTATGAAATACGAGTACTATGTCTTCTAAGACATTTCCTTCTAAATCGAGTAACGTTTCTATGGAAACGACAGGATTTTCTTTTGGGATACGACAATCTCATTTCAGATCCACTAATCCTTCTTTACTGCATCCCTCATTCCCACACATTGACGAATTCACACGGAAATTGCGTCGCTATGAAATACTATGTGTTCTAAGACATTTCCCTCTAAATCGAGTAACGTTTCTATGGAAACGACAGGATTTTTTTTTGGGATACGACAATCTCATTTCCGATCCACTAATCCTTCTTTACTGCATCCCTCACTCCCACACATTGACGAATTCACACGGAAATTGCGTCGCTATGAAATACGAGTACTATGTGTTCTAAGACATTTCCTTCTAAATCGAGTAACGTTTCTATGGAAACGACAGGTTTTTCTTTTGGGATACGACAATTACATTTCCGATCCACTAATCCATCTTTACCCGCATCCCTCACTTCCAAACATTGACGAATTCACACGGAAATTGCGTCGCTATGAAATACTATGTGTTCTAAGACATTTCTTTCTAAATCGAGTAACGTTTCTATGGAAACGACAGGATTTTCTTTTGAGATACGACAATCTCATTTCCGATCCACTAATCCTTCTTTACTGCATCCCTCACTCCCACACATTGACGAATTCACACGGAAATTGCGTCGCTATGAAATACGAGTACTACGTCTTCTAAGACATTTCCTTCTAAATCGAGTAACGTTTCTATGGAAACGACGGGATTTTCTTGTGGGATACGACAATCTCATTTCAGATCCACTAATCCTTCTTTACTGCATCCCTCACTCCCACACATTGACGAATTCACTCGGAAATTGCGTCGCTATGAAATACGAGTACTATGTCTTCTAAGACATTTCCTTCTAAATCGAGTAACAATTCTATGGAAACGACAGGATTTTCTTCTGGGATACGACAATTACATTTCCGATCCACTAATCCATCTTTACCCGCATCCCTCACTCCCAAACATTGACGAATTCACACGGAAATTGCGTCGCTATGAAATACTATGTGTTCTAAGACATTTCCTTCTAAATCGAGTAACGTTTCTATGGAAACGACAGGATTTTCTTTTGGGATACGACAATCACATTTCCCATCCACTAATCCTTCTTTACTGCATCCCCCACTCCCAAACATTGACGAATTCACACGGAAATTTGCGTCGCTATGAATTACTATGGGTTCTATGACTTCTCCTTCTAAATCGAGTAACGTTTCTATGGAAACGACAGGATTTTCTTTTGGGATACGACAATCTCATTTCAGATCCACTAATCCTTCTTTACTGCATCCCTCACTCCCACACATTGACGAATTCACACGGAAATTGCGTCGCTATGAAATACGAGTACTATGTCTTCTGAGACATTTCCTTCTAAATCGAGTAACGTTTCTATGGAAACGACAGGATTTTCTTTTGGGATACGACAATCTCATTTCAGATCCACTAATCCTTCTTTACTGCATCCCTCACTACCACACATTGACGAATTCACACGGAAATTGCGTCGCTATGTAATACGAGTACTATGTCTTCTAAGACATTTCTTTCTAAATCGAGTAACGTTTCTATTGAAACGACAGGATTTTCTTGTGGGATACGACAATCACATTTCCGATCCACTAATCCTTCTTTACTGCATCCCTCACTCCCACACATTGAAGAATTCACACGGAAATTGCGTCGCTATGAAATACGAGTACTATGTCTTCTAAGACATTTCCTTCTAAATCGAGTAACGTTTCTATGGAAACGACAGGATTTTCTTTTGGGATACGACAATCTCATTTCAGATCCACTAATCCATTTTTACCCGCATCCCTCACTCCCAAACATTGACGAATTCACACGGAAATTGCGTCGCTATGAAATACTATGTGTTCTAAGACATTTCTTTCTAAATCGAGTAACGTTTCTATGGAAACGACAGGATTTTCTTTTGGGATACGACAATCTCATTTCCGATCCACTAATCCTTCTTTACTGCATCCCTCACTCCCACACATTGACGAATTCACACGGAAATTGCGTCGCTATGAAATACGAGTACTATGTCTTCTAAGACATTTCCTTCTAAATCGAGTAACGTTTCTATGGAAACGACAGGCTTTTCTTGTGGGATACGACAATCTCATTTCAGATCCACTAATCCTTCTTTACTGCATCCCTCACTCCCACACATTGACGAATTCACACGGAAATTGCGTCGCTATGAAATACTATGTGTTCTAAGACATTTCCCTCTAAATCGAGTAACGTTTCTATGGAAACGACAGGATTTTCTTTTGGGATACGACAATCTCATTTCAGATCCACTAATCCTTCTTTACTGCATCCCTCACTCCCACACATTGAAGAATTCACACGGAAATTGCGTCGCTATGAAATACGAGTACTATGTCTTCTAAGACATTTTCTTCTAAATCGAGTAACGTTTCTATGGAAACGACAGGATTTTCTTTTGGGATACGACAATCTCATTTCAGATCCACTAATCCATCTTTACCCGCATCCCTCACTCCCAAACATTGACGAATTCACACGGAAATTGCGTCGCTATGAAATACTATTTGTTCTAAGACATTTCTTTCTAAATCGAGTAACGTTTCTATGGAAACGACAGGATTTTCTTTTGGGATACGACAATCCCATTTCCGATCCACTAATCCTTCTTTACTGCATCCCTCACTCCCACACATTGACGAATTCACACGGAAATTGCGTCGCTATGAAATACGAGTACTATGTCTTCTAAGACATTTCCTTCTAAATCGAGTAACGTTTCTATGGAAACGACAGGCTTTTCTTGTGGGATACGACAATCTCATTTCAGATCCACTAATCCTTCTTTACTGCATCCCTCACTCCCACACATTGACGAATTCACACGGAAATTGCGTCGCTATGAAATACTATGTGTTCTAAGACATTTCCCTCTAAATCGAGTAACGTTTCTATGGAAACGACAGGATTTTCTTTTGGGATACGACAATCTCATTTCAGATCCACTAATCCTTCTTTACTGCATCCCTCACTCCCACACATTGACGATTTCACACGGAAATTGCGTCGCTATGAAATACGAGTACTATGTCTTCTAAGACATTTCCTTCTAAATCGAGTAAAGTTTCTATGGAAACGACAGGATTTTCTTTTGGGATACGACAATCTCATTTCAGATCCACTAATCCTTCTTTACTGCATCCCTCACTCCCACACATTGACGAATTCACACGGAAATTGCGTCGCTATGAAATACGAGTACTATGTCTTCTAAGACATTTCCTTCTAAATCGAGTAACGTTTCTATGGAAACGACAGGATTTTCTTTTGGGGTACGACAATCTCATTTCCGATCCACTAATCCTTCTTTACTGCATCCCTCACTCCCACACATTGACGAATTCACACGGAAATTGCGTCGCTATGAAATACGAGTACTATGTCTTCTAAGACATTTCCTTCTAAATCGAGTAACGTTTCTATGGAAACGACAGGCTTTTCTTGTGGGATACGACAATCTCATTTCAGATCCACTAATCCTTCTTTACTGCATCCCTCACTCCCACACATTGACGAATTCACACGGAAATTGCGTCGCTATGAAATACGAGTACTATGTCTTCTAAGACATTTCCTTCTAAATCGAGTAACGTTTCTATGGAAACGACAGGATTTTCTTTTGGGATACGACAATCTCATTTCCGATCCACTAATCCTTCTTTACTGCATCCCTCACTCCCACACATTGACGAATTCACACGGAAATTGCGTCGCTATGAAATACGAGTACTATGTCTTCTAAGACATTTCCTTCTAAATCGAGTAACGTTTCTATGGAAACGACAGGATTTTCTTTTGGGATACGACAATCTCATTTCAGATCCACTAATCCTTCTCTACTGCATCCCTCACTCCCACACATTGACGAATTCACACGGAAATTGCGTCGCTATGAAATACTATGTGTTCTAAGACATTTCCCTCTAAATCGAGTAACGTTTCTATGGAAACGACAGGATTTTTTTTTTGGGATACGACAATCTCATTTCCGATCCACTAATCCTTCTTTACTGCATCCCTCACTCCCACACATTGACGAATTCACACGGAAATTGCGTCGCTATGAAATACGAGTACTATGTGTTCTAAGACATTTCCTTCTAAATCGAGTAACGTTTCTATGGAAACGACAGGATTTTCTTGTGGGATACGACAATTTCATTTCAGATCCACTAATCCTTCTTTACTGCATCCCTCACTCCCACACATTGACGAATTCACACGGAAATTGCGTCGCTATGAAATACTATGTGTTCTAAGACATTTCCCTCTAAATCGAGTAACGTTTCTATGGAAACGACAGGATTTTCTTTTGGGATACGACAATCTCATTTCAGATCCACTAATCCTTCTTTACTGCATCCCTCACTCCCACACATTGACGAATTCACACGGAAATTGCGTCGCTATGAAATACGAGATCTATGTCTTCTAAGACATTTCCTTCTAAATCGAGTAACGTTTCTATGGAAACGACAGGATTTTCTTTTGGGATACGACAATCTCATTTCACATCCACTAATCCTTCTTTACTGCATCCCTCACTCCCACACATTGACGAATTCACACGGAAATTGCGTCGCTATGAAATACGAGTACTATGTCTTCTAAGACATTTCCTTCTAAATCGAGTAACGTTTCTATGGAAACGACAGGATTTTCTTTTGCGATACGACAATCTCATTTCCGATCCACTAATCCTTTTTTACTGCATCCCTCACTCCCACACATTGACGAATTCACACGGAAATTGCGTCGCTATGAAATACTATGTGTTCTAAGACATTTCCTTCTAAATCGAGTAACGTTTCTATGGAAACGACAGGATTTTCTTTTGGGATACGACAATCACATTTCCGATCCACTAATCCTTCTTTACTGCATCCCTCACTCCCACACATTGACGAATTCACACGGAAATTGCGTCGCTATGAAATACTATGTGTTTTAAGACATTTCTTTCTAAATCGAGTAACGTTTCTATGGAAACGACAGGATTTTCTTTTGGGATACGACAATCTCATTTCCGATCCACTAATCCTTCTTTACTGCATCCCTCACTCCCACACATTGACGAATTCACACGGAAATTGCGTCGCTATGAAATACGAGTATTATGTCTTCTAAGACATTTCCTTCTTAATCGAGTAACGTTTCTATGGAAACGACAGGATTTTCTTGTGGGATACGACAATCTCATTTCCGATCCACTATTCCTTCTTTACTGCATCCCTCACTCCCACACATTGACGAATTCATACGGAAATTGCGTCGCTATGAAATACTATGTGTTCTAAGACATTTCCTTCTAAATCGAGTAATGTTTCTATGGAAACGACAGGATTTTCTTTTGGGATACGACAATCACATTTCCGATCCACTAATCCTTCTTTACTGCATCCCTCACTCCCACACATTGACGAATTCACACGGAAATTGCGTCGCTATGAAATACTATGTGTTCTAAGACATTTCTTTCTAAAGCGAGTAACGTTTCTATGGAAACGACAGGATTTTCTTTTCGGATACGACAATCTCATTTCCGATCCACTAATCCTTCTTTACTGCATCCCTCACTCCCACACATTGACGAATTCACACGGAAATTGCGTCGCTATGAAATACGAGTACTATGTCTTCTAAGACATTTCCTTCTTAATCGAGTAACGTTTCTATGGAAACGACAGGATTTTCTTTTGGGATACGACAATCTCATTTCCGATCCACTAATCCTTCTTTACTGCATCCCTCACTCCCACACATTGACGAATTCACACGGAAATTGCGTCGCTATGAAATACGAGTACTATGTCTGCTAAAGCATTTCCTTCTTAATCGAGTAACGTTTCTATGGAAACGACAGGATTTTCCTTTGGGATACGACAATCTCATTTCCGATCCACTAATCCTTCTTTACTGCATCCCTCACTCCCACACATTGACGAATTCACACGGAAATTGCGTCGCTATGAAATACGAGTACTATGTCTGCTAAAGCATTTCCTTCTTAATCGAGTAACGTTTCTATGGAAACGACAGGATTTTCCTTTGGGATACGACAATCTCATTTCCGATCCACTAATCCTACTTTACTGCATCCCTCACTCCCACACATTGACGAATTCACACGGAAATTGCGTCGCTATGAAATACGAGTACTATGTCTTCTAAGACATTTCCTTCTAAATCGAGTAACGTTTCTATGGAAACGACAGAATTTTCTTTTGGGATACGACAATCTCATTTCAGATCCACTAATCCTTCTTTACTGCATCCCTCACTCCCACACATTGACGAATTCACACGGAAATTGCGTCGCTATGAAATACTATGTGTTCTAAGACATTTCCCTCTAAATCGAGTAACGTTTCTATGGAAACGACAGGATTTTCTTTTGGGATACGACAATCTCATTTCAGATCCACTAATCCTTCTTTACTGCATCCCTCACTCCCACACATTGACGAAATCACACGGAAATTGCGTCGCTATGAAATACGAGTACTATGTCTTCTAAGACATTTCCTTCTAAATCGAGTAACGTTTCTATGGAAAGGACAGGATTATCTTTTGGGGTACGACAATTACATTTCCGATCCACTAATCCTTCTTTACTGCATCCCTCACTCCCACACATTGACGAATTCACACGGAAATTGCGTCGCTATGAAATACGAGTACTATGTCTTCTAAGACATTTCCTTCTAAATCGAGTAACGTTTCTATGGAAACGACAGGATTTTCTTTTGGGATACGACAATTACATTTCCGATCCACTAATCCATCTTTACCCGCATCCCTCACTCCCAAACATTGACGAATTCACTCGGAAATTGCGTCGCTATGAAATACTATGTGTTCTAAGACATTTCCTTCTAAATCGAGTAACGTTTCTATGGAAACGACAGGATTTTCTTATGGGATACGACAATCAAATTTCCCACCCACTAATCCATCTTTACTGCATCCCCCACTCCCAAACATTGACGAATTCACCCGGAAATTTGCGTCGCTATGAATTACTATGGGTTCTATGACTTCTCCTTCTAAATCGAGTAACGTTTTTATGGAAACGACAGGATTTTCTTTTGGGATACGACAATCTCATTTCTGATCCACTAATCCGTCTTTACTGCATCCCTCACTCCCACACGTTGACGAATTCACACGGAAATTGCGTCGCTATGAAATACGAGTACTATGTGTTCTAAGACATTTCCTTCTAAATCGAGTAACGTTTCTATGGAAACGACAGGATTTTCTTTTGGGATACGACAATCACATTTCCGATCCACTAATCCTTTACTGCATCCCTCACTCCCAAACATTGACGAATTAACATGGAAATTCCGTCGCTATGAAATAAGAGTACTATGTCTTCTAAGACATTTCCTTCTAAATCGAGTAACGTTTCTATGGAAACGACAGGATTTTCTTTTGGGATACGACAATCTCATTTCCGATCCACTAATCCTTTTTTACTGCATCCCTCACTCCCACACATTGACGAATTCACACGGAAACTGCGTCGCTATGAAATACTATGTGTTCTAAGACATTTCCTTCTAAATCGAGTAACGTTTCTATGGAAACGACAGGATTTTCTTTTGGGATACGACAATCACATTTCCGATCCACTAATCCTTCTTTACTGCATCCCTCACTCCCACACATTGACGAATTCACACGGAAATTGCGTCGCTATGAAATACGAGTACTATGTCTTCTAAGACATTTCCTTCTTAATCGAGTAACGTTTCTATGGAAACGATACGATTTTCTTTTGGGATACGACAATCTCATTTCCGATCCACTAATCCTTCTTTACTGCATCCCTCACTCCCACACATTGACGAATTCACACGGAAGTTGCGTCGCTATGAAATACGAGTACTATGTCTTCTAAGACATTTCCTTCTTAATCGAGTAACGTTTCTATGGAAACGACAGGATTTTCTTTTGGGATACGACAATCTCATTTCCGATCCACTAATCCTTCTTTACTGCATCCCTCACTCCCACACATTGACGAATTCACACGGAAATTGCGTCGCTATGAAATACGAGTACTATGTCTTCTAAAACATTTCCTTCTAAATCGAGTAACGTCTCTATGGAAACGACAGAATTTTCTTTTGGGATACGACAATCTCATTTCAGATCCACTAATCCTTCTTTACTGCATCCCTCACTCCCACACATTGACGAATTCACACGGAAATTGCGTCGCTATGAAATACTATGTGTTCTAAGACATTTGCCTCTAAATCGAGTAACGTTTCTATGGAAACGACAGGATTTTCTTTTGGGATACGACAATCTCATTTCCGATCCACTAATCCTTCTTTACTGCATCCCTCACTCCCACACATTGACGAATTCACACGGAAATTGCGTCGCTATGAAATACGAGTACTATGTGTTCTAAGACATTTCCTTCTAAATCGAGTAACGTTTCTATGGAAACGACAGGGTTTTCTTTTGGGATACGACAATTACATTTCCGATCCACTAATCCATCTTTACCCGCATCCCTCACTCCCAAACATTGACGAATTCACACGGAAATTGCGTCGCTATGAAATACTATGTGTTCTAAGACATTTCTTTCTAAATCGAGTAACGTTTCTATGGAAACGACAGGATTTTCTTTTGGGATACGACAATCTCATTTCCGATCCACTAATCCTTCTTTACTGCATCCCTCACTCCCACACATTGACGAATTCACACGGAAATTGCGTCGCTATGAAATACGAGTACTATGTGTTCTAAGACATTTCCTTCTAAATCGAGTAACGTTTCTATGGAAACGACAGGATTTTCTTGTGGGATACGACAATCTCATTTCAGATCCCCTAATCCTTCTTTACTGCATCCCTCACTCCCACTCATTGACGAATTCACACGGAAATTGCGTCGCTATGAAATACTATGTGTTCTAAGACATTTCCCCCTAAATCGAGTAACGTTTCTATGGAAACGACAGGATTTTCTTTTGGGATACGACAATCTCATTTCAGATCCACTAATCCTTCTTTACTGCATCCCTCACTCCCACACGTTGACGAATTCACACGGAATTTGCGTCGCTATTAAATACGAGTACTATGTCTTCTAAGACATTTCCTTCTAAATCGAGTAACGTTTCTATGGAAACGACAGGATTTTCTTTTGGGATACGACAATCTCATTTCAGATCCACTAATCCTTCTTTACTGCATCCCTCACTCCCACACATTGACGAATTCACACGGAAATTGCGTCGCTATGAAATACGAGTACTATGTCTTCTAAGACACTTAGTTCTAAATCGAGTAACGTTTCTATGGAAACGACAGGATTTTCTTTTGGGATACGACAATTACATTTCCGATCCACTAATCCATCTTTACCCGCATCCCTCACTCCCAAACATTGACGAATTCACACGGAAATTGCGTCGCTATGAAATACTATGTGTTCTAAGACATTTGCCTCTAAATCGAGTAACGTTTCTATGGAAACGACAGGATTTTCTTTTGGGATACGACAGTCACATTTCCCATCCACTAATCCTTCTTTACTGCATCCCCCACTCCCAAACATTGACGAATTCACACGGAAATTTGCGTCGCTATGAATTACTATGGGTTCTATGACTTCTCCTTCTAAATCGAGTAACGTTTCTATGGAAACGACAGGATTTTCTTTTGGGATACGAAAATCTCATTTCCGATCCACTATTCCGTCTTTACTGCATCCCTCACTCCCACACATTGACGATTTCACACGGAAATAACGTCGCTATGAAATACGAGTACTATGTGTTCTAAGACATTTCCTTCTAAATCGAGTAACGTTTCTATGGAAACGACAGGATTTTCTTTTGGGATACGACAATCACATTTCCGATCCACTAATCCTTTACTGCATCCCTCACTCCCAAACATTGACGAATTAACATGGAAATTCCGTCGCTATGAAATACGAGTACTATGTGTTCTAAGACATTTCCTTCTAAATCGAGTAACGTTTCTATGGAAACGACAGGATTTTCTTTTGGGATACGACAATCTCATTTCCGATTCACTAATCCTTTTTTACTGCATCCCTCACTCCCACACATTGACGAATTCACACGGAGATTGCATCGCTATGAAATACGAATACTATGTCTTCTAAGACATTTCCTTCTAAATCGAGTAACGTTTCTATGGAAACGACAGGATTTTCTTTTGGGATACGACAATCTCATTTCAGATCCACTAATCCTTCTTTACTGCATCCCTCATTCCCACACATTGACGAATTCACACGGAAATTGAGTCGCTATGAATTACTCTGGGTTCTATGACCTCTCCTTCTAAATCAAGTAACGTTTCTATGGAAACGGCAGGACTTTTTTTTGGGATACGACAATCTCATTTCCGATCCACTAATCCTTCTTTACTGCATCCCTCACTCCCACACATTGACGAATTCACACGGAAATTGCGTCGCTATGAAATACTATGTGTTCTAAGACATTTGCCTCTAAATCGAGTAACGTTTCTATGGAAACGACAGGATTTTCTTTTGGGATACGACAATCTCATTTCCGTTCCACTAATCCTTCTTTACTGCATCCCTCACTCCCACACATTGACGAATTCACACGGAAATTGCGTCGCTATGAAATACGAGTACTATGTGTTCTAAGACATTTCCTTCTAAATCGAGAAACGTTTCTATGGAAACGACAGGATTTTCTTTTGGGATACGACAATTACATTTCCGATCCACTAATCCATCTTTACCCGCATCCCTCACTCCCAAACATTGACGAATTCACACGGAAATTGCGTCGCTATGAAATAGTATGTGTTCCAAGACATTTCTTTCTAAATCGAGTAACGTTTCTATGGAAACGACAGGATTTTCTTTTGGGATACGACAATCTCATTTCCGATCCACTAATCCTTCTTTACTGCATCCCTCACTCCCACATATTGACGAATCCACACGGAAATTGCGTCGCTATGAAATACGAGTACTATGTCTTCTAAGACATTTCCTTCTAAATCGAGTAACGTTTCTATGGAAACGACAGGATTTTCTTTTGGGATACGACAATCTCATTTCAGATCCACTAATCCTTCTTTACTGCATCCCTCACTTCCACACATTGACGAATTCACACGGAAATTGCTTCGCTATGAAATACTATGTGTTCTAAGACATTTCCCTCTAAATCGAGTAACGTTTCTATGGAAACGACAGGATTTTCTTTTGGGATACGACAATCTCATTTCCGATCCACTAATCCTTCTTTACTGCATCCCTCACTCCCACACATTGACGAATTCACACGGAAATTGCGTCGCTATTAAATACGAGTACTATGTCTTCTAAGACATTTCCTTCTAAATCGAGTAACGTTTCTATGGAAACGACAGGATTTTCTTTTGGGATACGACAATCTCATTTCAGATCCACTAATCCTTCTTTACTGCATCCCTCACTCCCACACATTGACGAATTCACACGGAAATTGCGTCGCTATGAAATACGAGTACTATGTCTTCTAAGACATTTCCTTCTAAATCGAGTAACGTTTCTATGGAAACGACAGGATTTTCTTTTGGGATACGACAATTACATTTCCGATCCACTAATCCATCTTTACCCGCATCCCTCACTCCCAAACATTGACGAATTCACACGGAAAATGCGTCGCTATGAAATACTATGTGTTCTAAGACATTTCCTTCTAAATCGAGTAACGTTTCTATGGAAACGACAGGATTTTCTTTTGGGATACGACAATCACATTTCCCATCCACTAATCCTTCTTTACTGCATCCCCCACTCCCAAACATTGACGAATTCACACGGAAATTTGCGTCGCTATGAATTACTATGGGTTCTATGACTTCTCCTTCTAAATCGAGTAACGTTTCTATGGAAACGACAGGATTTTCTTTTGGGATACGACAATCACATTTCCGATCCACTAATCCTTCTTTACTGCATCCCTCACTCCCACACATTGACGAATTCACACGGAAATTGCGTCGCTATGAAATACGAGTACTATGTCTTCTAAGACATTTCCTTCTTAATCGAGTAACGTTTCTATGGAAACGATACGATTTTCTTTTGGGATACGACAATCTCATTTCCGATCCACTAATCCTTCTTTACTGCATCCCTCACTCCCACACATTGACGAATTCACACGGAAGTTGCGTCGCTATGAAATACGAGTACTATGTCTTCTAAGACATTTCCTTCTTAATCGAGTAACGTTTCTATGGAAACGACAGGATTTTCTTTTGGGATACGACAATCTCATTTCCGATCCACTAATCCTTCTTTACTGCATCCCTCACTCCCACACATTGACGAATTCACACGGAAATTGCGTCGCTATGAAATACGAGTACTATGTCTTCTAAAACATTTCCTTCTAAATCGAGTAACGTCTCTATGGAAACGACAGGATTTTCTTTTGGGATACGACAATCTCATTTCAGATCCACTAATCCTTCTTTACTGCATCCCTCACTCCCACACATTGACGAATTCACACGGAAATTGCGTCGCTATGAAATACTATGTGTTCTAAGACATTTGCCTCTAAATCGAGTAACGTTTCTATGGAAACGACAGGATTTTCTTTTGGGATACGACAATCTCATTTCCGATCCACTAATCCTTCTTTACTGCATCCCTCACTCCCACACATTGACGAATTCACACGGAAATTGCGTCGCTATGAAATACGAGTACTATGTGTTCTAAGACATTTCCTTCTAAATCGAGTAACGTTTCTATGGAAACGACAGGGTTTTCTTTTGGGATACGACAATTACATTTCCGATCCACTAATCCATCTTTACCCGCATCCCTCACTCCCAAACATTGACGAATTCACACGGAAATAGCGTCGCTATGAAATACTATGTGTTCTAAAACATTTCTTTCTAAATCGAGTAACGTTTCTATGGAAACGACAGGATTTTCTTTTGGGATACGACAATCTCATTTCCGATCCACTAATCCTTCTTTACTGCATCCCTCACTCCCACACATTGACGAATTCACACGGAAATTGCGTCGCTATGAAATACGAGTACTATGTCTTCTAAGACATTTCCTTCTAAATCGAGTAACGTTTCTATGGAAACGACACGATTTTCTTTTGGGATACGACAATCTCATTTCAGATCCACTAATCCTTCTTTACTGCATCCCTCACTTCCACACATTGACGAATTCACACGGAAATTGCTTCGCTATGAAATACTATGTGTTCTAAGACATTTCCCTCTAAATCGAGTAACGTTTCTATGGAAACGACAGGATCTTCTTTTGGGATACGACAATCTCATTTCCGATCCACTAATCCTTCTTTACTGCATCCCTCACTCCCACACATTGACGAATTCACACGGAAATTGCGTCGCTATGAAATACGAGTACTATGTGTTCTAAGACATTTCCTTCTAAATCGAGTAACGTTTCTATGGAAACGACAGGATTTTCTTTTGGGATACGACAATTACATTTCCGATCCCCTAATCCATCTTTACCCGCATCCCTCACTCCCAAACATTGACGAATTCACACGGAAATTGCGTCGCTATGAAATTCTATGTGTTCTAAGACATTTCTTTCTAAATCGAGTAACGTTTCTATGGAAACGACAGGATTTTCTTTTGGGATACGACAATCTCATTTCCGATCCACTAATCCTTCTTTACTGCATCCCTCACTCCCACACATTGACGAATTCACACGGAAATTGCGTCGCTATGAAATACGAGTACTATGTGTTCTAAGACATTTCCTTCTAAATCGAGTAACGTTTCTATGGAAACGACAGGGTTTTCTTGTGGCATACGACAATCTCATTTCAGATCCCCTAATCCTTCTTTACTGCATCCCTCACTCCCACACATTGACGAATTCACACGGAAATTGCGTCGCTATGAAATACGAGTACTATGTCTGCTAAGACATTTCCTTCTTAATCGAGTAACGTTTCTATGGAAACGACAGGATTTTCTTTTGGGATACGACAATCTCATTTCAGATCCACTAATCCTTCTTTACTGCATCCCTCACTCCCACACATTGACGAATTCACACGGAAATTGCGTCGCTATGAAATACGAGTACTATGTCTTCTAAGACATTTCCTTCTAAATCGAGTAACGTTTCTATGGAAACGACAGGATTTTCTTTTGGGATACGACAATCTCATTTCCGATCCACTAATCCTTCTTTACTGCATCCCTCACTCCCACACATTGACGAATTCACACGGAAATTGCGTCGCTATGAAATACGAGTACTATGTCTTCTAAGACATTTCCTTCTAAATCGAGTAACGTTTCTATGGAAACGACAGGATTTTCTTTTGGGATACGACAATCTCATTTCAGATCCACTAATCCTTCTTTACTGCATCCCTCACTCCCAAACATTGACGAATTCACACGGAAATTCGGTCGCTATGAAATACGAGTACTATGTGTTCTAAGACATTTCCTTCTAAATCGAGTAACGTTTCTATGGAAACGACAGGATTTTCTTTTGGGATACGACAGTCACATTTCCCATCCACTAATCCTTCTTTACTGCATCCCCCACTCCGAAACATTGACGAATTCACACGGAAATTTGCGTCGCTATGAATTACTATGGGTTCTATGACTTCTCCTTCTAAATCGAGTAACGTTTCTATGGAAACGACAGGATTTTCTTTTGGGATACGACAATCTCATTTCCGATCCACTATTCCGTCTTTACTGCATCCCTCACTCCCACACATTGACGATTTCACACGGAAATAACGTCGCTATGAAATACGAGTACTATGTGTTCTAAGACATTTCCTTCTAAGTCGAGTAACGTTTCTATGGAAACGACAGGATTTTCTTTTGGGATACGACAATCACATTTCCGATCCACTAATCCTTTACTGCATCCCTCACTCCCAAACATTGACGAATTAACATGGAAATTCCGTCGCTATGAAATACGAGTACTATGTGTTCTAAGACATTTCCTTCTAAATCGAGTAACGTTTCTATGGAAACGACAGGATTTTCTTTTGGGATACGACAATCTCATTTCCGATTCACTAATCCTTTTTTACTGCATCCCTCACTCCCACACATTGAAAAATTCACATGGAAATTGCATCGCTATGAAATACGAATACTATGTCTTCTAAGACATTTCCTTCTAAATCGAGTAACGTTTCTATGGAAACGACAGGATTTTCTTTTGGTATACGACAATCTCATTTCAGATCCACTAATCCTTCTTTACTGCATCCCTCATTCCCACACATTGACGAATTCACACGGAAATTGCGTCGCTATGAATTACTCTGGGTTCTATGACCTCTCCTTCTAAATCAAGTAACGTTTCTATGGAAACGGCAGGACTTTTATTTGGGATACGACAATCTCCTTTCCGATCCACTAATCCTTCTTTACTGCATCCCTCACTCCCACACATTGACGAATTCACACGGAAATTGCGTCGCTATGAAATACTATGTGTTCTAAGACATTTGCCTCTAAATCGAGTAACGTTTCTATGGAAACGACAGGATTTTCTTTTGGGATACGACAATCTCATTTCCGATCCACTAATCCTTCTTTACTGCATCCCTCACTCCCACACATTGACGAATTCACACGGAAATTGCGTCGCTATGAAATACGAGTACTATGTGTTCTAAGACATTTCCTTCTAAATCGAGTAACGTTTCTATGGAAACGACAGGATTTTCTTTTGGGATACGACAATTACATTTCCGATCCACTAATCCATCTTTACCCGCATCCCTCACTCCCAAACATTGACGAATTCACACGGAAATTGCTTCGCTATGAAATAGTATGTGTTCCAAGACATTTCTTTCTAAATCGAGTAACGTTTCTATGGAAACGACAGGATTTTCTTTTGGGATACGACAATCTCATTTCCGATCCACTAATCCTTCTTTACTGCATCCCTCACTCCCACACATTGACGAATTCACACGGAAATTGCGTCGCTATGAAATACGAGTACTATGTCTTCTAAGACATTTCCTTCTAAATCGAGTAACGTTTCTATGGAAACGACAGGATTTTCTTTTGGGATACGACAATCTCATTTCAGATCCACTAATCCTTCTTTACTGCATCCCTCACTTCCACACATTGACGAATTCACACGGAAATTGCTTCGCTATGAAATACTATGTGTTCTAAGACATTTCCATCTAAATCGAGTAACGTTTCTATGGAAACGACAGGATTTTCTTTTGGGATACGACAATCTCATTTCCGATCCACTAATCCTTCTTTACTGCATCCCTCACTCCCACACATTGACGAATTCACACGGAAATTGCGTCGCTATTAAATACGAGTACTATGTCTTCTAAGACATTTCCTTCTAAATCGAGTAACGTTTCTATGGAAACGACAGGATTTTCTTTTGGGATACGACAATCTCATTTCAGATCCACTAATCCTTCTTTACTGCATCCCTCACTCCCACACATTGACGAATTCACACGGAAATTGCGTCGCTATGAAATACGAGTACTATGTCTTCTAAGACATTTCCTTCTAAATCGAGTAACGTTTCTATGGAAACGACAGGATTTTCTTTTGGGATACGACAATTACATTTCCGATCCTCTAATCCATCTTTACCCGCATCCCTCACTCCCAAACATTGACGAATTCACACGGAAATTGAGTCGCTATGAAATACTATGTGTTCTAAGACATTTCCTTCTAAATCGAGTAACTTTTCTATGGAAACGACAGGATTTTCTTTTGGGATACGACAATCACATTTCCCATCCACTAATCCTTCTTTACTGCATCCCTCACTCCCACACATTGACGAATTCACACGGAAATTGCGTCGCTATGAAATACTATGTGTTCTAAGAGATTTCCCTCTAAATCGAGTAACGTTTCAATGGAAACGACAGGATTTTCTTTTGGGATACGACAATCTCATTTCCGATCCACTAATCCTTCTTTACTGCATCCCTCACTCCCTCACATTGACGAATTCACACGGAAATTGCGTCGCTATGAAATACGAGTACTATGTCTTCTAAGACATTTCCTTCTAAATCGAGTAACGTTTCTATGGAAACGACTGGATTTTCTTTTGGGATACGACAATTACATTTCCGATCCACTAATCCATCTTTACCCGCATCCCTCACTCCCAAACATTGACGAATTCACACGGAAATTGCGTCGCTATGAAATACTATGTGTTCTAAGACATTTCTTTCTAAATCGAGTAACGTTTGTATGGAAACGACAGGATTTTCTTTTGGGATACGACAATCTCATTTCCGATCCACTAATCCTTCTTTAGTGCATCCCTCACTCCCACACATAGACGAATTCACACGGAAATTGCGTCGCTATGAAATACGAGTACTATGTCTTCTAAGACATTTCCTTCTAAATCGAGTAACGTTTCTATGGAAACGACAGGATTTTCTTTTGGGATACGACAATCACATTTCAGATCCACTAATCCTTCTTTACTGCATCCCTCACTCCCACACATTGACGAATTCACACGGAAATTGCGTCGCTATGAAATACGAGTACTATGTCTTCTAAGACATTTCCTTCTAAATCGAGTAACGTTTCTATGGAAACGACAGGATTTTCTTTTGGGATACGACAATTACATTTCCGATCCACTAATCCATCTTTACCCGCATCCCTCACTCCCAAACATTGACGAATTCACACGGAAATTGCGTCGCTATGAAATACTATGTGTTCTAAGACATTTCCTTCCAAATCGAGTAACGTTTCTATGGAAACGACAGGATTTTCTTTTGGGATACGACAATCACATTTCCCATCCACTAATCCTTCTTTACTGCATCCCCCACTCCCAAACATTGACGAATTCACACGGAAATTTGCGTCGCTATGAATTACTATGGGTTCTATGACTTCTCCTTCTAAATCGAGTAACGTTTCTATGGAAACGACAGGATTTTCTTTTGGGATACGACAATCTCATTTCCGATCCACTAATCCTTCATTACTGCATCCCTCACTCCCACACATTGACGAATTCACACGGAAATTGCGTCGCTATGAAATACGAGTACTATGTCTTCTAAGACATTTCCTTCTAAATCGAGTAACGTTTCTATGGAAACGACAGGATTTTCTTTTGGGATACGACAATCTCATTTCAGATCCACTAATCCTTCTTTACTGCATCCCTCACTCCCACACATTGACGAATTCACACGGAAATTGCTTCGCTATGAAATACTATGTGTTCTAAGACATTTCCCTCTAAATCGAGTAACGTTTCTATGAAACGACAGGATTTTCTTTTGGGATACGACAATCTCATTTCCGATCCACTAATCCTTCTTTACTGCATCCCTCACTCCCACACATTGACGAATTCACACGGAAATTGCGTCGCTATGAAATACGAGTACTATGTGTTCTAAGACATTTCCTTCTAAATCGAGTAACGTTTCTATGGAAACGACAGGATTTTCTTTTGGGATACGACAATTATATTTCCGATCCACTAATCCATCTTTACCCGCATCCCTCACTCCCAAACATTGAAGAAATCACACGGAAATTGCGTCGCTATGAAATACTATGTGTTCTAAGACATTTCTTTCTAAATCGAGTAACGTTTCTATGGAAACGACAGGATTTTCTTGTGGGATACGACAATCTCATTTCAGATCCACTAATCCTTCTTTACTGCATCCCTCACTCCCACACATTGACGAATTCACACGGAAATTGCGTCGCTATGAAATACTATGTGTTCTAAGACATTTCCCTCTAAATCGAGTAACGTTTCTATGGAAACGACAGGATTTTCTTTTGGGATACGACAATCTCATTTCAGATCCACTAATCCTTCTTTACTGCATCCCTCACTCCCACACATTGACGAATTCACACGGAAATTGCGTCGCTATGAAATACGAGTACTATGTCTTCTAAGACATTTCTTTCTAAATCGAGTAACGTTTCTACGGAAACGACAGGATTTTCTTTTGGGATACGACAATCTCATTTCAGATCCACTAATCCTTCTTCACTGCATCCCTCACTCCCACACATTGACGAATTCACACGGAAATTGCGTCGCTATGAAATACGAGTACTATGTCTTCTAAGACATTTCTTTCTAAATCGAGTAACGTTTCTATGGAAACGACAGGATTTTCTTTTGGGATACGACAATCACATTTCCCATCCACTAATCCTTCTTTACTGCATCCCCCACTCCCAAACATTGACGAATTCACACGGAAATTTGCGTCGCTATGAATTACTATGGGTTCTATGACTTCTCCTTCTAAATCGAGTAACGTTTCTATGGAAACGACAGGATTTTCTTTTGGGATACGACAATCTCATTTCCGATCCACTAATCCGTCTTTACTGCATCCCTCACTCCCACACATTGACGATGTCACACGGAAATAACGTCGCTATGAAATACGAGTACTATGTATTCTAAGACATTTCCTTCTAAATCGAGTAACGTTTCTATGGAAACGACAGGATTTTCTTTTGGGATACGACAATCACAATTCCGATCCACTAATCCTTTACTGCATCCCTCACTCCCAAACATTGACGAATTAACATGGAAATTCCGTCTCTATGAAATACGAGTACTATGTGTTCTAAGACATTTCCTTCTAAATCGAGTAACGTTTCTATGGAAACGACAGGATTTTCTTTTGGGATACGACAATCTCATTTCCGATCCACTAATCCTTTTTTACTGCATCCCTCACTCCCACACATTGACGAATTCACACGGAAATAGCGTCGCTATGAAATACTATGTGTTCTAAGACATTTCCTTCTAAATCGAGTAACGTTTCTATGGAAACGACAGGATTTTCTTTTGGGATACGACAATCACATTTCCGATCCACTAATCCTTCTTTACTGCATCCCTCACTCCCACACATTGACGAATTCACACGGAAATTGCGTCGCTATGAAATACGAGTACTATGTCTTCTAAGACATTTCCTTCTTAATCGAGTAACGTTTCTATGGAAACGACAGGATTTTCTTTTGGGATACGACAATCTCATTTCCGATCCACTAATCCTTCTTTACTGCATCCCTCACTCCCACACATTGACGAATTCACACGGAAATTGCGTCGCTATGAAATACGAGTACTATGTCTGCTAAGACATTTCCTTCTTAATCGAGTAACGTTTCTATGGAAACGACAGGATTTGCTTTTGGGATACGACAATCTCATTTCCGATCCACTAATCCTTCTTTACTGCATCCCTCACTCCCACACATTGACGAATTCACACGGAAATTGCGTCGCTATGAAATACGAGTACTATGTCTTCTAAGACATTTCCTTCTAAATCGAGTAACGTTTCTATGGAAACGACAGGATTTTCTTTTGGGATACGACAATCTCATTTCAGATCTACTAATCCTTCTTTACTGCATCCCTCACTCCCACACATTGACGAATTCACACGGAAATTGCGTCGCTGTGAAATACTATGTGTTCTAAGACATTTCCCTCTAAATCGAGTAACGTTTCTATGGAAACGACAGGATTTGCTTTTGGGATACGACAATCTCATTTCTGATCCACTAATCCTTCTTTACTGCATCCCTCACTCCCACACATTGACGAATTCACACGGAAATTGCGTCGCTATGAAATACGAGTACTATGTCTTCTAAGACATTTCCTTCTAAATCGAGTAACGTTTCTATGGAAACGACAGGATTTTCTTGTGGGATACGACAATCTCATTTCAGATCCACTAATCCTTCTTTACTGCATCCCTCACTCCCACACATTGACGAATTCACACGGAAATTGCGTCGCTATGAAATACTATGTGTTCTAAGACATTTCCCTCTAAATCGAGTAACGTTTCTATGGAAACGACAGGATTTCTTTTGGGATACGACAATCTCATTTCAGATCCACTAATCCTTCTTTACTGCATCCCTCACTCCCACACATTGACGAATTCACACGGAAATTGCGTCGCTATGAAATACGAGTACTATGTCTTCTAAGACATTTCTTTCTAAATCGAGTAACGTTTCTATGGAAACGACAGGATTTTCTTTTGGGATACGACAATCTCATTTCAGATCCACTAATCCTTCTTCACTGCATCCCTCACTCCCACACATTGACGAATTCACACGGAAATTGCGTCGCTATGAAATACGAGTACTATGTCTGCTAAGACATTTCCTTCTTAATCGAGTAACGTTTGTATGGAAACGACAGGATTTGCTTTTGGGATACGACAATCACATTTCCGATCCACTAATCCTTTACTGCATCCCTCACTCCCAAACATTGACGAATTCACACGGAAATTGCGTCGCTATGAAATACGAGTACTATGTCTTCTAAGACATTTCCTTCTAAATCGAGTAACGTTTCTATGGAAACGACAGGATTTTCTTTTGGGATACGACAATCTCATTTCAGATCTACTAATCCTTCTTTACTGCATCCCTCACTCCAACACATTGACGAATTCACACGGAAATTGCGTCGCTATGAAATACTATGTGTTCTAAGACATTTCCCTCTAAATCGAGTAACGTTTCTATGGAAACGACAGGATTTTCTTTTGGGATACGACAATCTCATTTCCGATCCACTAATCCTTCTTTACTGCATCCCTCACTCCCACACATTGACGAATTCACACGGAAATTGCGTCGCTATGAAATACGAGTACTATGTCTGCTAAGACATTTCCTTCTTAATCGAGTAACGTTTCTATGGAAACGACAGGATTTGCTTTTGGGATACGACAATCTCATTTCCGATCCACTAATCCTTCTTTACTGCATCCCTCACTCCCACACATTGACGAATTCACACGGAAATTGCGTCGCTATGAAATACTATGTGTTCTAAGACATTTCCCTCTAAATCGAGTAACGTTTCTATGGAAACGACAGGATTTTCTTTTGGGATACGACAATCTCATTTCAGATCTACTAATCCTTCTTTACTGCATCCCTCACTCCCACACATTGACGAATTCACACGGAAATTGCGTCGCTATGAAATACTATGTGTTCTAAGACATTTCCCTCTAAATCGAGTAACGTTTCTATGGAAACGACAGGATTTTCTTTTGGGATACGACAATCTCATTTCCGATCCACTAATCCTTCTTTACTGCATCCCTCACTCCCACACATTGACGAATTCACACGGAAATTGCGTCGCTATGAAATACGAGTACTATGTCTTCTAAGACATTTCCTTCTAAATCGAGTAACGTTTCTATGGAAACGACAGGATTTTCTTCTGGGATACGACAATTACATTTCCGATCCACTAATCCATCTTTACCCGCATCCCTCACTCCCAAACATTGACGAATTCACACGGAAATTGCGTCGCTATGAAATACTATGTGTTCTAAGACATTTCTTTCTAAATCGAGTAACGTTTCTATGGAAACGACAGGATTTTCTTTTGGGATACGACAATCTCATTTCCGATCCACTAATCCTTCTTTACTGCATCCCTCACTCCCACACATTGACGAATTCACACGGAAATTGCGTCGCTATGAAATTCGAGTACTATGTCTTCTGAGACATTTCCTTCTAAATCGAGTAACGTTTCTAAGGAAACGACAGGATTTTCTTTTGGGATACGACAATCACATTTCAGATCCACTAATCCTTCTTTACTGCATCCCTCACTCCCACACATTGACGAATTCAAACGGAAATTGCGGCGCTATGAAATACGAGTACTATGTCTTCTAAGACATTTCCTTCTAAATCGAGTAACGTTTCTATGGAAACGACAGGATTTTCTTTTGGGATACGACAATTACATTTCCGATCCACTAATCCATCTTTACCCGCATCCCTCACTCCCTAACATTGACGAATTCACACGGAAATTGCGTCGCTATGAAATACTATGTGTTCTAAGACATTTCCTTCTAAATCGAGTAACGTTTCTATGGAAACGACAGGATTTTCTTTTGGGATACGACAATCACATTTCCCATCCACTAATCCTTCTTTACTGCATCCCCCACTCCCAAACATTGACGAATTCACACGGAAATTTGCGTCGCTATGAATTACTATGGGTTCTATGACTTCTCCTTCTAAATCGAGTAACGTTTCTATGGAAACGACAGGATTTTCTTTTGGGATACGACAATCTCATTTCCGATCCACTAATCCGTCTTTACTGCATCCCTCACTCCCACACATTGACGAATTCACACGGAAATTGCGTCGCTATGAAATACGAGTACTATGTGTTCTAAGACATTTCCTTCTAAATCGAGTAACGTTTCTATGGAAACGACAGGATTTTCTTTTGGGATACGACAATCACATTTCCAAACCACTAATCCTTTACTGCATCCCTCACTCCCAAACATTGACGAATTAACATGGAAATTCCGTCGCTATGAAATACGAGTACTATGTGTTTTAAGACATTTCCTTCTAAATCGAGTAACGTTTCTATGGAAACGACAGGATTTTCTTTTGGGATACGACAATCTCATTTCCGATCCACTAATCCTTCTTTACTGCATCCCTCACTCCCACACATTGACGAATTCACACGGAAATTGCGTCGTTATGAAATACGAGTACTATGTCTTCTAAGACATTTCCTTCTAAATCGAGTAACGTTTCTATGGAAACGACAGGATTTTCTTTTGGGATACAACAATCTCATTTCAGATCCACTAATCCTTCTTTACTGCATCCCTCACTCCCACACATTGACGAATTCACACGGAAATTGCATCGCTATGAAATACGAGTATTATGTCTTCTAAGACATATCCTTCTTAATCGAGTAACGTTTCTATGGAAACGACAGGATTTTCTTGTGGGATACGACAATCTCATTTCCGATCCACTAATCCTTCTATACTGCATCCCTCACTCCCACACATTGACGAATTCACACGGAAATTGCGACGCTATGAAATACTATGTATTCTAAGGCATTTCCTTCTAAATCGAGTAACGTTTCTATGGAAACGACAATATTTTCTTTTGGGATACGACAATCACATTTCCGATCCACTAATCCTTCTTTACTGCATCCCTCACTCCCACACATTGACAAATTCACACGGAAATTGCGTCGCTATGAAATACTATGTGTTCTAAGACATTTCTTTCTAAATCGAGTAACGTTTCTATGGAAACGACAGCATTTTCTTTTGGGATACGACAATCTCATTTCCGATCCACTAATCCTTCTTTACTGCATCCCTCACTCCCACACATTGACGAATTCACACGGAAATTGCGTCGCTATGAAATACGAGTACTATGTCTTCTAAGACATTTCCTTCTTAATCGAGTAACGTTTCTATGGAAACGACAGGATTTTCTTTTGGGATATGACAATCTCATTTCCGATCCACTAATCCGTCTTTACTGCATCCCTCACTCCCACACATTGACGAATTCACACGGAAATTGCGTCGCTATGAAATACGAGTACTATGTCTGCTAAGACATTTCCTTCTTAATCGAGTAACGTTTCTATGGAAACGACAGGATTTTCTTTTGGGATACGACAATTACATTTCCGAACCACTAATCCATCTTTACCCGCATCCCTCACTCCCAAACATTGACGAATTCACACGGAAATTGCGTCGCTATGAAATACTATGTGTTCTAAGACATTTCCTTCTAAATCGAGTAACGTTTCTATGGAAACGACAGGATTTTCTTTTGGGATACGACAATCACATTTCCCATCCACTAATCCTTCTTTACTGCATCCCCCACTCCCAAACATTGACGAATTCACACGGAAATTTGCGTCGCTATGAAATACTATGTGTTCTAAGACATTTCCCTCTAAATCGAGTAACGTTTCTATGGAAACGACAGGATTTTCTTTTGGGATACGACAATCTCATTTCCGATCCACTAATCCTTCTCTACTGCATCCCTCACTCCCACACATTGACGAATTCACACGGAAATTGCGTCGCTATGAAATACGAGTACTATGTGTTCTAAGACATTTCTTTCTAAATCGAGTAACGTTTCTATGGAAACGACAGCATTTTCTTTTGGGATACGACAATCTCATTTCCGATCCACTAATCCTTCTTTACTGCATCCCTCACTCCCACACATTGACGAATTCACACGGAAATTGCGTCGCTATGAAATACGAGTACTATGTCTTCTAAGACATTTCCTTCTTAATCGAGTAACGTTTCTATGGAAACGACAGGATTCTCTTTTGGGATATGACAATCTCATTTCCGATCCACTAATCCGTCTTTACTGCATCCCTCACTCCCACACATTGACGAATTCACACGGAAATTGCGTCGCTATGAAATACGAGTACTATGTCTGCTAAGACATTTCCTTCTTAATCGAGTAACGTTTCTATGGAAACGACAGGATTTTCTTTTGGGATACGACAATCTCATTTCCGATCCACTAATCCTTCTTTACTGCATCCCTCACTCCCACACATTGACGAATTCACACGGAAATTGCGTCGCTATGAAATACGAGTACTATGTCTTCTAAGACATTTCCTTCTAAATCGAGTAACGTTTCTATGGAAACGACAGGATTTTCTTTTGGGATATGACAATCTCATTTCAGATCCACTAATCCTTCTTTACTGCATCCCTCACTCCCACAAATTGACGAATTCACACGGAAATTGCGTCGCTATGAAATACTATGTGTTCTAAGACATTTCCCTCTAAATCGAGTAACGTTTCTATGGAAACGACAGGATTTTCTTTTGGGATACGACAATCTCATTTCCGATCCACTAATCCTTCTCTACTGCATCCCTCACTCCCACACATTGACGAATTCACACGGAAATTGCGTCGCTATGAAATACGAGTACTATGTGTTCTAAGACATTTCCTTCTAAATCGAGTAACGTTCCATGGAAACGACAGGATTTTCTTTTGGGATACGACAATTACATTTCCGATCCACTAATCCATCTTTACCCGCATCCCTCACTCCCAAACATTGACGAATTCACACGGAAATTGCGTCGCTATGAAATACTATGTGTTCTAAGACATTTCTTTCTAAATCGAGTAACGTTTCTATGGAAACGACAGGATTTTCTTTTGGGATACGACAATCTCATTTCCGATCCACTAATCCTTCTTTACTGCATCCCTCACTCCCACACATTGACGAATTCACACGGAAATTGCGTCGCTATGAAATACGAGTACTATGTCTTCTAAGACATTTCCTTCTAAATCGAGTAACGTTTCTATGGAAACGACAGGATTTTCTTGTGGGATACGACAATCTCATTTCAGATCCACTAATCCTTCTTTACTGCATCCCTCACTCCCACACATTGACGAATTCACACGGAAATTGGGTCGCTATGAAATACTATGTGTCCTAAGACATTTCCCTCTAAATCGAGTAACGTTTCTATGGAAACGACAGGATTTTCTTTTGGGATACGACAATCTCATTTCAGATCCACTAATCCTTCTTTACTGCATCCCTCACTCCCACACATTGACGAATTCACACGGAAATTGCGTCGCTATGAAATACGAGTACTATGTCTTCTAAGACATTTCCTTCTAAATCGAGTAACGTTTCTATGGAAACGACAGGATTTTCTTTTGGGATACGACAATCTCATTTCAGATCCACTAATCCTTCTTTACTGCATCCCTCACTCCCACACATTGACGAATTCACACGGAAATTGCGTCGCTATGAAATACGAGTACTATGTCTTCCAAGACATTTCCTTCTAAATCGAGTAACGTTTCTATGGAAACGACAGGATTTTCTTTTGGGATACGACAATTACATTTCCGATCCACTAATCCATCTTTACCCGCATCTCTCACCCCCAAACATTGACGAATTCACACGGAAATTGCGTCGCTATGAAATACTATGTGTTCTAAGACATTTCCTTCTAAATCGAGTAACGTTTCTATGGAAACGACAGGATTTTCTTTTGGGATACGACAATCACATTTCCCATCCACTAATCCTTCTTTACTGCATCCCCCACTCCCAAACATTGACGAATTCACACGGAAATTTGCGTCGCTATTAATTACTATGGGTTCTATGACTTCTCCTTCTAAATCGAGTAACGTTTCTATGGAAACGACAGGATTTTCTTTTGGGATACGACAATCTCATTTCCGATCCACTAATCCGTCTTTACTGCATCCCTCACTCCCACACATTGACGAATTCACACGGAAATTGCGTCGCTATGAAATACGAGTACTATGTGTTCTAAGACATTTCCTTCTAAATCGAGTAACGTTTCTATGGAAACGACAGGATTTTCTTTTGGGATACGACAATCACATTTCCGATCCACTAATCCTTTACTGCATCCCTCACTCCCAAACATTGACGAATTAACATGGAAATTCTGTCGCTATGAAATACGAGTACTATGTGTTCTAAGACATTTCCTTCTAAATCGAGTAACGTTTCTATGGAAACGACAGGATTTTCTTTTGGGATACGACAATCTCATTTCCGATCCACTAATCCTTTTTTACTGCATCCCTCACTCCCACACATTGACGAATTCACACGGAAATTGCGTCGCTATGAAATACTATGTGTTCTAAGACATTTCCTTCTAAATCGAGTAACGTTTCTATGGAAACGACAGGATTTTCTTTTGGGATACGACAATCACATTTCCGATCCACTAATCCTTCTTTACTGCATCCCTCACTCCCACACATTGACGAATTCACACGGAAATTGCGTCGCTATGAAATACGAGTACTATGTCTTCTAAGACATTTCCTTCTAAATCGAGTAACGTTTCTATGGAAACGACAGGATTTTCTTTTGGGATACGACAATCTCATTTCCGATCCACTAATCCTTCTTTACTGCATCCCTCACTCCCACACATTGACGAATTCACACGGAAATTGCGTCGCTATGAAATACGAGTACTATGTCTGCTAAGACATTTCCTTCTTAATCGAGTAACGTTTCTATGGAAACGACAGGATTTTCTTTTGGGATACGACAATCTCATTTCCGATCCACTAATCCTTCTTTACTGCATCCCTCACTCCCAAACATTGACGAATTCACACGGAAATTGCGTCGCTATGAAATACTATGTTTTCTAAGACATTTCCTTCTAAATCGAGTAACATTTCTATGGAAACGACAGGATTTTCTTTTGGGATACGACAATCACATTTCCCATCCACTAATCCTTCTTTACTGCATACCCCACTCCCAAACATTGACGAATTCACACGGAAATTTGCGTCGCTATGAATTACTATGGTTTCTATGACTTCTCCTTCTAAATCGAGTAACGTTTCTATGGAAACGACAGGATTTTCTTTTGGGATACGACAATCTAATTTCCGATCCACTAATCCGTCTTTACTGCATCCCTCACTCCCACACATTGACGAATTCACACGGAAATTGCGTCGCTATGAAATACGAGTACTATGTGTTCTAAGACATTTCCTTCTAAATCGAGTAACGTTTCTATGGAAACGACAGGATTTTCTCTTGGGATACGACAATCACATTTCCGATCCACTAATCCTTTACTGCATCCCTCACTCCCAAACATTGACGTATTAACATGGAAATTCCGTCGCTATGAAATACGAGTACTATGTGTTCTAAGACATTTCCTTCTAAATCGAGTAACGTTTCTATGGAAACGACAGGATTTTCTTTTGGGATACGACAATCTCATTTCCGATCCACTAATCCTTTTTTACTGCATCCCTCACTCCCACACATTGACGAATTCACACGGAAATTGCGTCGCTATGAAATACTATGTGTTCTAAGACATTTCCCTCTAAATCGAGTAACGTTTCTATGGAAACGACAGGATTTTCTTTTGGAATACGACAATCTCATTTCCGATCCACTAATCCTACTTTACTGCATCCCTCACTCCCACACATTGACGAATTCACACGGAAATTGCGTCGCTATGAAATACGAGTACTATGTCTTCTAAGACATTTCCTTCTAAATCGAGTAACGTTTCTATGGAAACGACAGGATTTTCTTGTGGGATACGACAATCTCATTTCAGATCCACTAATCCTTCTTTACTGCATCCCTCACTCCCACACATTGACGAATTCACACGGAAATTGCGTCGCTATGAAATACTATGTGTTCTAAGACATTTCCCTCTAAATCGAGTAACGTTTCTATGGAAACGACAGGATTTTCTTTTGGGATACGACAATCTCATTTCAGATCCACTAATCCTTCTTTACTGCATCCCTCACTCCCACACATTGACGAATTCACACGGAAATTGCGTCGCTATGAAATACGAGTACTATGTCTTCTAAGACATTTCCTTCTAAATCGAGTAACGTTTCTATGGAAACGACAGGATTTTCTTTTGGGATACGACAATCTCATTTCAGGTCCACTAATCCTTCTTTACTGCATCCCTCACTCCCACACATTGACGAATTCACACGGAAATTGCGTCGCTATGAAATACGAGTACTATGTCTTCTAAGACATTTCCTTCTAAATCGAGTAACGTTTCTATGGAAACGACAGGATTTTCTTTTGGGATACGACAATTACATTTCCGATATACTAATCCATCTTTACCCGCATCCCTCACTCCCAAACATTGACGAATTCACACGGAAATTGCGTCGCTATGAAATACTATGTGTTCTAAGACATTTCCTTCTAAGTCGAGTAACGTTTCTATGGAAACGACAGGATTTTCTTTTGGGATACGACAATCACATTTCCCATCCACTAATCCTTCTTTACTGCATCCCCCACTCCCAAACATTGACGAATTCACACGGAAATTTGCGTCGCTATGAATTACTATGGGTTCTATGACTTCTCCTTCTAAATCGAGTAACGTTTCTATGGAAACGACAGGATTTTCTTTTGGGATACGACAATCTCATTTCCGATCCACTAATCCTTTTTTACTGCATCCCTCACTCCCACACATTGACGAATTCACACGGAAATTGCGTCGCTATGAAATACTATGTGTTCTAAGACATTTCCCTCTAAATCGAGTAACGTTTCTATGGAAACGACAGGATTTTCTTTTGGAATACGACAATCTCATTTCCGATCCACTAATCCTTTACTGCATCCCTCACTCCCAAACATTGACGAATTAACATGGAAATTCCGTCGCTATGAAATACGAGTACTATGTGTTCTAAGACATTTCCTTCTAAATCGAGTCACGTTTCTATGGAAACGACAGGATTTTCTTTTGGGATACGACAATCTCATTTCCGATCCACTAATCCTTTTTTACTGCATCCCTCACTCCCACACATTGACGAATTCACACGGAAATTGCGTCGCTATGAAATACTATGTGTTCTAAGACATTTCCTTCTAAATCGAGTAACGTTTCTATGGAAACGACAGGATTTTCTTTTGGGATACGACAATCTCATTTCAGGTCCACTAATCCTTCTTTACTGCATCCCTCACTCCCACACATTGACGAATTCACACGGAAATTGCGTCGCTATGAAATACGAGTACTATGTCTTCTAAGACATTTCCTTCTAAATCGAGTAACGTTTCTATGGAAACGACAGGATTTTCTTTTGGGATACGACAATTACATTTCCGATCCACTAATCCATCTTTACCCGCATCCCTCACTCCCAAACATTGACGAATTCACACGGAAATTGCGTCGCTATGAACTACTATGTGTTCTAAGACATTTCCTTCTAAGTCGAGTAACGTTTCTATGGAAACGACAGGATTTTCTTTTGGGATACGACAATCACATTTCCCATCCACTAGTCCTTCTTTACTGCATCCCCCACTCCCAAACATTGACGAATTCACACGGAAATTTGCGTCGCTATGAATTACTATGGGTTCTATGACTTCTCCTTCTAAATCGAGTAACGTTTCTATGGAAACGACAGGATTTTCTTTTGGGATACGACAATCTCATTTCCGATCCACTAATCCGTCTTTACTGCATCCCTCACTCCCACACATTGGCGAATTCACACGGAAATTGCGTCGCTATGAAATACGAGTACTATGTGTTCTAAGACATTTCCTTCTAAATCGAGTCACGGTTCTATGGAAACGACAGGATTTTCTTTTGGGATACGACAATCTCATTTCCGATCCACTAATCCTTTTTTACTGCGTCCCTCACTCCCACACATTGACGAATTCACACGGAAATTGCGTCGCCTTGAAATACTATGTGTTCTAAGACATTTCCTTCTAAATCGAGTAACGTTTCTATGGAAACGACAGGATTTTCTTTTGGGATACGACAATCACATTTCCGATCCACTAATCCTTCTTTACTGCATCCCTCACTCCCACACATTGACGAATTCACACGGAAATTGCGTCGCTATGAAATACGAGTACTATGTCTTCTAAACCATTTCCTTCTTAATCGAGTAACGTTTCTATGGAAACGACAGGATTTTCTTTTGGGATACGCCAATCTCATTTCCGATCCACTAATCCTTCTTTACTGCATCCCTCACTCCCACACATTGACGAATTCACACGGAAATTGCGTCGCTATGAAATACGAGCACTATGTCTGCTAAGACATTTCCTTCTTCATCGAGTAACGTTTCTATGGAAACGACAGGATTTTCTTTTGGGATACGACAATCTCATTTCCGATCCACTAATCCTTCTTTACTGCATCCCTCACTCCCACACATTGACGAATTCACACGGAAATTGCGTCGCTATGAAATACGAGTACTATGTCTTCTAAGACATTTCCTTCTAAATCGAGTAACGTTTCTATGGAAACGACAGGATTTTCTGTTGGGATACGACAATCTCATTTCAGATCCACTAATCCTTCTTTACTGCATCCCTCACTCCCACACATTGACGAATTCACACGGAAATTGCGTCGCTATGAAATACTATGTGTTCTAAGACATTTCCCTCTAAATCGAGTAACGTTTCTATGGAAACGACAGGATTTTCTTTTGGGATACGACAATCTCATTTCCGATCCACTAATCCTTCTTTACTGCATCCCTCACTCCCACACATTGACGAATTCACACGGAAATTGCGTCGCTATGAAATACGAGTACTATGTGTTCTAAGACATTTGCTTCCAAATCGAGTAACGTTTCTATGGAAACGACAGGATTTTCTTTTGGGATACGACAATTACATTTCCGATCCACTAATCCATCTTTACCCGCATCCCTCACTCCCAAACATTGACGAATTCACACGGAAATTGCGTCGCTATGAAATACTATGTGTTCTAAGACATTTCTTTCTGAATCGAGTAACGTTTCTATGGAAACGACAGGATTTTCTTTTGGGATACGACAATCTCATTTCCGATCCACTAATCCTTCTTTATTGCATCCCTCACTCCCACACATTGACGAATTCACACGGAAATTGCGTCGCTATGAAATACGAGTACTATGTCTTCTAAGACATTTCCTTCTAAATCGAGTAACGTTTCTATGGAAACGACAGGATTTTCTTTTGGGATACGACAATCTCATTTCAGATCCACTAATCCTTCTTTACTGCATCCCTCACTCCCACACATTGACGAATTCACACGGAAATTGCGTCGCTATGAAATACGAGTACTATGTCTTCTAAGACATTTCCTTCTAAATCGAGTAACGTTTCTATGGAAACGACAGGATTTTCTTTTGGGATACGACAATTACATTTCCGATCCACTAATCCATCTTTACCCGCATCCCTCACTCCCAAACATTGACGAATGCACACGGAAATTGCGTCGCTATGAAATACTATGTGTTCTAAGACATTTCTTTCTAAATCGAGTAACGTTTCTATGGAAACGACAGCATTTTCTTTTGGGATACGACAATCTCATTTCCGATCCACTAATCCATCTTTACTGCATCCCTCACTCCCAAACATTGACGAATTAACATGGAAATTCCGTCGCTATGAAATACGAGTACTATGTGTTCTAAGACATTTCCTTCTAAATCGAGTAACGTTTCTATGGAAACGACAGGATTTTCTTTTGGGATACGACAATCTCATTTCCGATCCACTAATCCTTTTTTACTGCATCCCTCACTCCCACACATTGACGAATTCACACGGAAATTGCGTCGCTATGAAGTACTATGTGTTCTAAGACATTTCCTTCTAAATCGAGTAACGTTTCTATGGAAACGACAGGATTTTCTTTTGGGATACGACAATCACATTTCCGATCCACTAATCCTTCTTTACTGCATCCCTCACTCCCACACATTGACGAATTCACACGGAAATTGCGTCGCTATGAAATACGAGTACTATGTCTTCTAAGACATTTCCTTCTAAATCGAGTAACGTTTCTATGGAAACGACAGGATTTTCTTTTGGGATACGACAATCTCATTTCCGATCCACTAATCCTTCTTTACTGCATCCCTCACTCCCACACATTGACGAATTCACACGGAAATTGCGTCGCTATGAAATACGAGTACTATGTCTGCTAAGACATTTCCTTCTAAATCGAGTAACGTTTCTAGTGAAACGACAGGATTTTCTTTTGGGATACGACAATCACATTTCCGATCCACTAATCCTTTACTGCATCCCTCACTCCCAAACATTGACGAATTAACATGGAAATTCCGTCGCTATGAAATACGAGTACTATGTGTTCTAAGACATTTCCTTCTAAATCGAGTCACGTTTCTATGGAAACGACAGGATTTTCTTTTGGGATACGACAATCTCATTTCCGATCCACTAATCCTTTTTTACTGCATCCCTCACTCCCACACATTGACGAATTCACACGGAAATTGCGTCGCTATGAAATACTATGTGTTCTAAGACATTTCCTTCTAAATCGAGTAACGTTTCTATGGAAACGACAGGATTTTCTTTTGGGATACGACAATCACATTTCCGATCCACTAATCCTTCTTTACTGCATCCCTCACTCCCACACATTGACGAATTCACACGGAAATTGCGTCGCTATGAAATACGAGTGCTATGTGTTCTAAGACATTTCCTTCTAAATCGAGTAACGTTTCTATGGAAACGACAGGATTTTCTCTTGGGATACGACAATCACATTTCCGATCCACTAATCCTTTACTGCATCCCTCACTCCCAAACATTGACGAATTAACATGGAAATTCCGTCGCTATGAAATACGAGTACTATGTGTTCTAAGACATTTCCTTCTAAATCGAGTAACGTTTCTATGGAAACGACAGGATTTTCTTTTGGGATACGACAATCTCATTTCCGATCCACTAATCCTTTTTTACTGCATCCCTCACTCCCACACATTGACGAATTCACACGGAAATTGCGTCGCTATGAAATACTATGTGTTCTAAGACATTTCCTTCTAAATCGAGTAACGTTTCTATGGAAACGACAGGATTTTCTTTTGGGATACGACAATCACATTTCCGAACCACTAATCCTTCTTTACTGCATCCCTCACTCCCACACATTGACGAATTCACACGGAAATTGCCTCGCTATGAAATACGAGTACTATGTCTGCTAAGACATTTCCTTCTTAATCGAGTAACGTTTCTATGGAAACGACAGGATTTTCTTTTGGGATACGACAATCTCATTTCCGATCCACTAATCCTTCTTTACTGCATTCCTCACTCCCACACATTGACGAATTCACACGGAAATTGCGTCGCTATGAAATACGAGTACTATGTCTTCTAAGACATTTCCTTCTAAATCGAGTAACGTTTCTATGGAAACGACAGGATTTTCTTTTGGGATACGACAATCTCATTTCAGATCCACTAATCCTTCTTTACTGCATCCCTCACTCCCACACATTGACGAATTCACACGGAAATTGCGTCGCTATGAAATACTATGTGTTCTAAGACATTTCCCTCTAAATCGAGTAACGTTTCTATGGAAACGACAGGATTTTCTTGTGGGATACGACAATCACATTTCCGATCCCCTAATCCTTCTTTACTGCATCCCTCACTCCCACACATTGACGAATTCACACGGAAATTGTGTCGCTATGAAATACGAGTACTATGTGTTCTAAGACATTTCCTTCTAAATCGAGTAACGTTTCTATGGAAACGACAGGATTTTCTTTTGGGATACGACAATTACATTTCCGATCCACTAATCCATCTTTACCCGCATCACTCACTCCCAAACATTGACGAATTCACACGGAAATTGCGTCGCTATGAAATACTATGTGTTCTAAGACATTTCTTTCTAATTCGAATAACGTTTCTATATAAACGACAGGATTTTCTTTTGGGATACGACAATCTCATTTCCGATCCACTAATCCTTCTTTACTGCATCCCTCACTCCCACACATTGACGAATTCACACGGAAATTGCGTCGCTATGAAATACGAGTACTATGTCTTCTAAGACATTTCCTTCTAAATCGAGTAACGTTTCTATGGAAACGACAGGATTTTCTTGTGGGATACGACAATCTCATTTCAGATCCACTAATCCTTCTTTACTGCATCCCTCACTCCCACACACTGACGAATTCACACGCTATGAAATACTATGTGTTCTAAGACATTTCCCTCTAAATCGAGTAACGTTTCTATGGAAACGACAGGATTTTCTTTTGGGATACGACAATCTCATTTCAGATCCACTAATCCTTCTTTACTGCATCCCTCACTCCCACACATTGACGAATTCACACGGAAATTGCATCGCTATGAAATACGAGTACTATGTCTTCTAAGACATTTCCTTCTTAATCGAGTAACGTTTCTATGGAAACGACAGGATTTTCTTTTGGGATACGACAATCTCATTTCCGATCCACTAATCCTTCTTTACTGCATCCTTCACTCCCACACATTGACGAATTCACACGGAAATTGCGTCGCTATGATATACGAGTACTATGTCTGCTAAGACATTTCCTTCTTAATCGAGTAACGTTTCTATGGAAACGACAGGATTTTCTTTTGGGATACGACAATCTCATTTCCGATCCACTAATCCTTCTTCACTGCATCCCTCACTCCCACACATTGACGAATTCACACGGAAATTGCGTCGCTATGAAATACGAGTACTATGTCTTCTAAGAACTTTCCTTCTAAATCGAGTAACGTTTCTATGGAAACGACAGGATTTTCTTTTGGGATACGACAATCTCATTTCAGATCCACTAATCCTTCTTTACTGCATCCCTCACTCCCACACATTGACGAATTCACACGGAAATTGCGTCGCTATGAAATACTATGTGTTCTAAGACATTTCCCTCTAAATCGAGTAACGTTTCTATGGAAACGACAGGATTTTCTTTTGGGATACGACAATCTCATTTCCGATCCACTAATCCTTCTGTACTGCATCCCTCACTCCCACACATTGACGAATTCACACGGAAATTGCGTCGCTATGAAATACGAGTACTATGTGTTCTAAGACATTTCCTTCTAAATCGAGTAACGTTTCTATGGAAACGACAGGATTTTCTTTTAGGATACGACAATTACATTTCCGATCCACTAATCCATCTTTACCCGCATCCCTTACTCCCAAACATTGACGAATTCACACGGAAATTGCGTCGCTATGAAATACTATGTGTTCTAAGACATTTCTTTCTAAATCGAGTAACGTTTCTATGGAAACGACAGGATTTTCTTTTGGGATACGACAATCTCATTTCCGATCCACTAATCCTTCTTTACTGCATCCCTCACTCCCACACATTGACGAATTCACACGGAAATTGCGTCGCTATGAAATACGAGTACTATGTCTTCTAAGACATTTCCTTCTAAATCGAGTAACGTTTCTATGGAAACGACAGGATTTTCTTGTGGGATACGACAATCTCATTTCAGATCCACTAATCCTTCTTTACTGCATCCCTCACTCCCACACATTGACGAATTCACACGGAAATGGCGTCGCTATGAAATACTATGTGTTCTAAGACATTTCCCTCTAAATCGAGTAACGTTTCTATGGAAACGACAGGATTTTCTTTTGGGATACGACAATCTCATTTCAGATCCACTAATCCTTCTTTACTGCATCCCTCACTCCCACACATTGACGAATTCACACGGAAATTGCGTCGCTATGAAATACGAGTACTATGTCTTCTAAGACATTTCCTTCTAAATCGAGTAACGTTTCTATGGAAACGACAGGATTTTCTTGTGGGATGCGACAATCTCATTTCAGATCCACTAATCCTTCTTTACTGCATCCCTCACTCCCACACATTGACGAATTCACACGGAAATTGCGTCGCTATGAAATACGAGTACTATGTCTTCTAAGACATTTCCTTCTAAATCGAGTAACGTTTCTATGGAAACGACAGGATTTTCTTGTGGGATACGACAATCACATTTCCGATCCACTAATCCTTCTTTACTGCATCCCTCACTCCCACACATTGACGAATTCACACGGAAATTGCGTCGCTATGAAATACTATGTGTTCTAAGACATTTCCTTCTAAATCGAGTAACGTTTCTATGGAAACGACAGGATTTTCTTTTGGGATACGACAATCACATTTCCCATCCACTAATCCTTCTTTACTGCATCCCCCACTCCCAAACATTGACGAATTCACACGGAAATTTGCGTCGCTATGATTTACTATGGGTTCTATGACTTCTCCTTCTAAATCGAGTAACGTTTCTATTGAAACGACAGGATTTTCTTTTGGCATACGTCAATCTCATTTCCGATCCACTAATCCGTCTTTACTGCATCCCTCACTCCCACACATTGACGAATTCACACGGAAATTGCGTCGCTATGAAATACGAGTACTATGTGTTCTAAGACATTTCCTTCTAAATCGAGTAACGATTCTATGGAAACGACAGGATTTTCTTTTGGGATACGACAATCACATTTCCGATCCACTAATCCTTCTTTACTGCATCCCTCACTCCCAAACATTGACGATTTAACATGGAAATTCCGTCGCTATGAAATACGAGTACTATGTGTTCTAAGACATTTCCTTCTAATTCGAGTAACGTTTCTATGGAAAGGACAGGATTTTCTTTTGGGATACGACAATCTCATTTCCGATCCACTAATCCTTTTTTACTGCATCCCTCACTCCCACACATTGACGAATTCACACGGAAATTGCGTCGCTATGAAATACTATGTGTTCTAAGACATTTCCTTCTAAATCGAGTAACGTTTCTATGGAAACGACAGGATTTTGTTTTGGGATACGACAATCTCATTTCCGATCCACTAATCCTTCTTTACTGCATCCCTCACTCCCACACATTGACGAATTCACACGGAAATTGCGTCGCTATGAAATACTATGTGTTCTAAGACATTTCCTTCTAAATCGAGTAATGTTTCTATGGAAACGACAGGATGTTCGTTTGGGATACGACAATCACATTTCCGATCCGCTAATCCTTCTTTACTGCATCCCTCACTCCAACACATTGACGAATTCACACGGGAATTGCGTCGCTGTGAAATACGAGTACTATGTCTTCTAAGACATTTCCTTCTAAATCGAGTAACGTTTCTATGGAAACGACAGGATTTTCTTTTGGGATACGACAATCACATTTCCGAATCACTAATCCTTCTTTACTGCATCCCTCACTCCCACACATTGACGAATTCACACGGAAATTGCGTCGCTATGAATTACTCTGGGTTCTATGACCTCTCCTTCTAAATCAAGTAACGTTTCTATGGAAACGACAGGACTTTTTTTTGGGATACGACAATCTCATTTCCGATCCACTAATCCTTCTTTACTGCATCCCTCACTCCCAAACATTGACGAATTCACACGGAAATTGCGTCGCTATGATATACTATGTGTTCTAAAACATTTCCTTCTTAATCGAGTAACGTTTCTATGGAAACGACAGGATTTTCTATTGGGATACGACAATCTCATTTCAAATCCACTAATCCTTCTTTACTGCATCCCTCACTCCCACACATTGACGAATTCACACGGAAATTGCGTCGCTATGAAATACGAGTACTATGTGTTCTAAGACATTTCCTTCTAAATCGAGTAACGTTTCTATGGAAACGACAGGATTTTCTTTTGGGATACGACAATCTCATTTCCGATCCACTAATCCTTCTTTACTGCATCCTTCACTCCCACACATTGACGAATTCACACGGAAATTGCGTCGCTATGAAATACGAGTACTATGTCTGCTAAGACATTTCCTTCTTAATCGAGTAACGTTTCTATGGAAACGGCAGGATTTTCTTTTGGGATACGACAATCTCATTTCCGATCCACTAATCCTTCTTCACTGCATCCCTCACTCCCACACATTGACGAATTCACACGGAAATTGCGTCGCTATGAAATACGAGTACTATGTCTTCTAAGAACTTTCCTTCTAAATCGAGTAACGTTTCTATGGAAACGACAGGATTTTCTTTTGGGATACGACAATCTCATTTCAGATCCACTAATCCTTCTTTACTGCATCCCTCACTCCCACACATTGACGAATTCACACGGAAATTGCGTCGCTATGAAATACTATGTGTTCTAAGACATTTCCCTCTAAATCGAGTAACGTTTCTATGGAAACGACAGGATTTTCTTTTGGGATACGACAATCTTATTTCCGATCCACTAATCCTTCTGTACTGCATCCCTCACTCCCACACATTGACGAATTCACACGGAAATTGCGTCGCTATGAAATACGAGTACTATGTGTTCTAAGACATTTCCTTCTAAATCGAGTAACGTTTCTATGGAAACGACAGGATTTTCTTTTAGGATACGACAATTACATTTCCGATCCACTAATCCATCTTTACCCGCATCCCTTACTCCCAAACATTGACGAATTCACACGGAAATTGCGTCGCTATGAAATACTATGTGTTCTAAGACATTTCTTTCTAAATCGAGTAACGTTTCTATGGAAACGACAGGATTTTCTTTTGGGATACGACAATCTCATTTCCGATCCACTAATCCTTCTTTACTGCATCCCTCACTCCCACACATTGACGAATTCACACGGAAATTGCGTCGCTATGAAATACGAGTACTATGTCTTCTAAGACATTTCCTTCTAAATCGAGTAACGTTTCTATGGAAACGACAGGATTTTCTTGTGGGATACGACAATCTCATTTCAGATCCACTAATCCTTCTTTACTGCATCCCTCACTCCCACACATTGACGAATTCACACGGAAATGGCGTCGCTATGAAATACTATGTGTTCTAAGACATTTCCCTCTAAATCGAGTAACGTTTCTATGGAAACGACAGGATTTTCTTTTGGGATACGACAATCTCATTTCAGATCCACTAATCCTTCTTTACTGCATCCCTCACTCCCACACATTGACGAATTCACACGGAAATTGCGTCGCTATGAAATACGAGTACTATGTCTTCTAAGACATTTCCTTCTAAATCGAGTAACGTTTCTATGGAAACGACAGGATTTTCTTGTGGGATGCGACAATCTCATTTCAGATCCACTAATCCTTCTTTACTGCATCCCTCACTCCCACACATTGACGAATTCACACGGAAATTGCGTCGATATGAAATACGAGTACTATGTCTTCTAAGACATTTCCTTCTAAATCGAGTAACGTTTCTATGGAAACGACAGGATTTTCTTGTGGGATACGACAATCACATTTCCGATCCACTAATCCTTCTTTACTGCATCCCTCACTCCCACACATTGACGAATTCACACGGAAATTGCGTCGCTATGAAATACTATGTGTTCTAAGACATTTCCTTCTAAATCGAGTACCGTTTCTATGGAAACGGCAGGATTTTCTTTTGGGATACGACAATCACATTTCCCATCCACTAATCCTTCTTTACTGCATCCCCCACTCCCAAACATTGACGAATTCACACGGAAATTTGCGTCGCTATGATTTACTATGGGTTCTATGACTTCTCCTTCTAAATCGAGTAACGTTTCTATGGAAACGACAGGATTTTCTTTTGGCATATGTCAATCTCATTTCCGATCCACTAATCCGTCTTTACTGCATCCCTCACTCCCACACATTGACGAATTCACACGGAAATTGCGTCGCTATGAAATACGAGTACTATGTGTTCTAAGACATTTCCTTCTAAATCGAGTAACGATTCTATGGAAACGACAGGATTTTCTTTTGGGATACGACAATCACATTTCCGATCCACTAATCCTTCTTTACTGCATCCCTCACTCCCAAACATTGACGATTTAACATGGAAATTCCGTCGCTATGAAATACGAGTACTATGTGTTCTAAGACATTTCCTTCTAATTCGAGTAACGTTTCTATGGAAAGGACAGGATTTTCTTTTGGGATACGACAATCTCATTTCCGATCCACTAATCCTTTTTTACTGCATCCCTCACTCCCACACATTGACGAATTCACACGGAAATTGCGTCGCTATGAAATACTATGTGTTCTAAGACATTTCCCTCTAAATCGAGTAACGTTTCTATGGAAACGACAGGATTTTGTTTTGGGATACGACAATCTCATTTCCGATCCACTAATCCTTCTTTACAGCATCCCTAACTCCCACACATTGACGAATTCACACGGAAATTGCGTCGCTATGAAATACTATGTGTTCTAAGACATTTCCTTCTAAATCGAGTAACGTTTCTATGGAAACGACAGGATTTTCGTTTGGGATACGACAATCACATTTCCGATCCGCTAATCCTTCTTTACTGCATCCCTCACTCCCACACATTGACGAATTCACACGGGAATTGCGTCGCTATGAAATACGAGTACTATGTCTACTTAGACATTTCCTCCTTAATCGAGTAACGTTTCTATGGAAACGACAGGATTTTCTTTTGGGATACGACAATCTCATTTCCGATCCACTAATCCTTCTTTACTGCATCCCTCACTGCCACACATTGACGAATTCACACGGAAATTGCGTCGCTATGAAATACGAGTACTATGTCTTCTAAGACATTTCCTTCTAAATCGAGTAACGTTTCTATGGAAACGACAGGATTTTCTTTTGGGATACGACAATCACATTTCCGAATCACTAATCCTTCTTTACTGCATCCCTCACTCCCACACATTGACGAATTCACACGGAAATTGCGTCGCTATGAATTACTCTGGGTTCTATGACCTCTCCTTCTAAATCAAGTAACGTTTCTATGGAAACGACAGGACTTTTTTTTGGGATACGACAATCTCATTTCCGATCCACTAATCCTTCTTTACCGCATCCCTCACTCCCAAACATTGACGAATTCACACGGAAATTGCGTCGCTATGATATACTATGTGTTCTAAAACATTTCCTTCTTAATCGAGTAACGTTTCTATGGAAACGACAGGATTTTCTATTGGGATACGACAATCTCATTTCAAATCCACTAATCCTTCTTTACTGCATCCCTCACTCCCACACATTGACGAAATCACACGGAAATTGCGTCGCTATGAAATTCTATGTGTTCTAAGACATTTCCCTCTAAATCGAGTAACGTTTCTATGGAAACGACAGGATTTTCTTTTGCGATATGACAATCTCATTTCCGATCCACTAATCCTTCTTTACTGCATCCCTCACTCCCACACATTGACGAATTCACACGGAAATTGCGTCGCTATGAAATACGAGTACTATGTCTTCTAAGACATTTCCTTCTAAATCGAGTAACGTTTCTATGGAAACGACAGGATTTTCTTTTGTGATACGACAATTACATTTCCGATTCACTAATCCATCTTTACCCGCATCCCTCACTCCCAAACATTGACGAATTCACACGGAAATTGCGTCACTATGAAATACTATGTGTTCTAAGACATTTCTTTCTAAATCGAGTAACGTTTCTATGGAAACGACAGGATTTTCCTTTGGGATACGACAATCTCATTTCCGATCCACTAATCCTTCTTTACTGCATCCCTCACTCCCACACATTGACGAATTCACACGGAAATTGCGTCGCTACGAAATACGAGTACTATGTCTTCTAAGACATTTCCTTCTAAATCGAGTAACGTTTCTATGGAAACGACAGGATTTTCTTTTGGGATACGACAATCTCATTTCAGATCCACTAATCCTTCTTTACTGCATCCCTCACTCCCACACATTGACGAATTCACACGGAAATTGCGTCGCTATGAAATACTATGTGTTCTAAGACATTTCCCTCTAAATCGAGTAACGTTTCTATGGAAACGACAGGATTTTCTTTTGGGATACGACAATCTCATTTCCGATCCACTAATCCTTCTTTACTGCATCCCTCACTCCCACACATTAACGAATTCACACGGAAATTGCGTCGCTATAAAATACGAGTACTATGTCTTCTAAGACATTTCCTTCTAAATCGAGTAACGTTTCTATGGAAACGGCAGGATTTTCTTGTGGGATACGACAATCTCATTTCAGATCCACTAATCCTTCTTTACTGCATCCCTCACTCCCAAACATTGACGAATTCACACGGAAATTGCGTCGCTATGAAATACTATGTGTTCTAAGACATTTCCCTCTAAATCGAGTAACGTTTCTATGGAAACGACAGGATTTTCTTTTGGGATACGACAATCTCATTTCAGATCCACTAATCCTTCTTTACTGCATCCCTCACTCCCACACATTGACGAATTCACACGGAAATTGCGTCGCTATGAAATACGAGTACTATGTCTTCTAAGACAGTTCCTTCTAAATCGAGTAACGTTTCTATGGAAACGACAGGATTTTCTTTTGGGATACGACAATCTCATTTCAGATCCACTAATCCTTCTTTACTGCATCCCTCACTCCCACACATTGACGAATTCACTCGGAAATTGCGTCGCTATGAAATACGAGTACTATGTCTTCTAAGACATTTCCTTCTAAATCGAGTAACGTTTCTATGGAAACGACAGGATTTTCTTTTGGGATACGACAATATCATTTCAGATCCACTAATCTTTCTTTACTGCATCCCTCACTCCCACACATTGACGAATTCACACGGAAATTGCGTCGCTATGAAATGCCACGTGTTCTAAGACATTTCCCTCTAAATCGAGTAACGTTTCTATGGAAACGACAGGATTTTCTTTTGGGATACGACAATCTCATTTCCGATCCACCAATCCTTCTTTACTGCATCCCTGACTCCCACACATTGACGAATTCACACGGAAATTGCGTCGCTATGAAATACGAGTACTATGTGTTCTAAGACATTTCCTTCTAAATCGAGTAACGTTTCTATGGAAACGACAGGATTTTCTTTTGGGATAGGACAATTACATTTCCGATCCACTAATCCATCTTTACCCGCATCCCTCACTCCCAAACATTGACGAATTCACACGGAAATTGCGTCGCTATGAAATACTATGTGTACTAAGACATTTCTTTCTAAATCGAGCAACGTTTCTATGGAAACGACAGGATTTTCTTTTGGAATACGACAATCTCATTTCCGATCCACTAATCCTTCTTTACTGCATCCCTCACTCCCACACATTGACGAATTCACACGGAAATTACGTCGCTATCAAATACGAGTACTATGTCTTCTAAGACATTTCCTTCTAAATCGAGTAACGTTTCTATGGAAACGACAGGATTTTCTTTTGGGATACGACAATCTCATTTCAGATCCACTAATCCTTCTTTACTGCATCCCTCACTCCCACACATTGACGAATTCACACGGAAATTGCGTCGCTATGAAATACGAGTACTATGTCTTCTAAGACATTTCCTTCTAAATCGAGTAACGTTTCTATGGAAACGACAGGATTTTCTTGTGGGATACGACAATCACATTTCAGTTCCTTTAATCCTTCTTTACTGCATCCCTCACTCCCACACATTGACGAATTCACACGGAAATTGCGTCGCTATGAAATACTATGTGTTCTAAGACATTTCCCTCTAAATCGAGTAACGTTTCTATGGAAACGACAGGATTTTCTTTTGGGATACGACAATCTCATTTCAGATCCACTAATCCTTCTTTACTGCATCCCTCACTCCCACACATTGACGAATTCACACGGAAATTGCGTCGCTATGAAATACGAGTACTATGTCTTCTAAGACATTTCCTTCTAAATCGAGTAACGTTTCTATGGAAACGACAGGATTTTCTTTTGGGATACGACAATCTCATTTCCGATCCACTAATCCTTCTTTACTGCATCCCTCACTCCCACACATTGACGAATTCACACGGAAATTGCGTCGCTATGAAATACGAGTACTATGTCTTCTAAGACATTTCCTTCTAAATCGAGTAACGTTTCTATGGAAACGACAGGATTTTCATTTGGGATACGACAATCTCATTTCAGATCCACTAATCCTTCTTTACTGCATCCCTCACTCCCAAACATTGACGAATTCACACGGAAATTCCGTCGCTATGAAATACGAGTACTATGTGTTCTAAGACATTTCCTTCTAAATCGAGTAACGTTTCTATGGAAACGACAGGATTTTCTTTTGGGATACGACAGTCACATTTCCGATCCACTAATCCATCTTTACCCGCATCCCTCACTCCCAAACATTGACGAATTCACACGGAAATTGCGTCGCTATGAAATACGAGTACAATGTGTTCTGAGACATTTCCCTCTAAATCGAGTAACGTTTCTATGGAAACGACAGGATTTTCTTTTGGGATACGACAATTTCATTTCAGATCCACTAATCCTTCTTTACTGCATCCCTCACTCCCACACATTGACGAATTCACACGGAAATTGCGTCGCTATGAAATACGAGTACCATGTCTTCTAAGACATTTCCTTCTAAATCGAGTGACGTTTCTATGGAAACGACAGGATTTTCTTTTGGGATATGACAATCTCATTTCAGATCCACTAATCCTTCTTTACTGCATCCCTCACTCCCACACATTGACGAATTCACACGGAAATTGCGTCGCTGTGAAATACTATGTGTTCTAAGACATTTCCCTCTAAATCGAGTAACGTTTCTATGGAAACCACAGGATTTTCTTTTGGGATACGACAATCTCATTTCCGATCCACTAATCCTTCTTTACTGCATCCTTCACTCCCACACATTGACGAATTCACACGAAAATTGCGTCGCTATGAAATACGAGTACTATGTCTTCTAAGACATTTCATTCTAAATCGAGTAACGTTTCTATGGAAACGACAGGATTTTCTTTTGGGATACGACAATCTCATTTCCGATCCACTAATCCTTCTTTACTGCATCCCTCACTCCCACACATTGACGAATTCACACGGAAATTGCGTCGCTATGAAATACGAGTACTATGTCTTCTAAGACATTTCCTTCTAAATCGAGTAACGTCTCTATGGAAACGACAGGATTTTCTTTTGGGATACGACAATCTCATTTCAGATCCACTAATCCTTCTTTACTGCATCCCTCACTCCCAAACATTGACGAATTCACACGGAAATTCCGTCGCTATGAAATACGAGTTCTATGTGTTCTAAGACATTTCCTTCTAAATCGAGTAACGTTTCTATGGAAACGACAGGATTTTCTTTTGGGATACGACAGTCACATTTCCGATCCACTAATCCATCTTTACCCGCATCCCACACTCCCAAACATTGACGAATTCACACGGAAATTGCGTCGCTATGAAGTACTATGTGTTCTAAGACATTTCTTTCTAAATCGAGTAGCGTTTCTATGGAAACGACAGAATTTTCTTTTGGGATACGACAATCTCATTTCCGATCCACTAATCCTTCTTTACTGCATCCCTCACTCCCACACATTGACGAATTCACACGGAAATTGCGTCGCGATGAAATACGAGTACTATGTCTTCTAAGACATTTCCTTCTAAATCGAGTAACGTTTCTATGGAAACGACAGGATTTTCTTTTGGGATACGACAATCTCATTTCCGATCCACTAATCCTTCTTTACTGCATCCCTCACTCCCAAACATTGACGATTTCACACGGAAATTCCGTCGCTATGAAATACGAGTACTATGTGTTCTAAGACATTTCCTTCTAAATCGAGTAACGTTTCTATGGAAACGACAGGATTTTCTTTTGGGATACGACAATCACATTTCCGATCCACTAATCCATCTTTACCCGCATCCCTCACCCCCAAACATTGACGAATTCACACGGAAATTGCGCCCTATGAAATACTAAGTGTTCTAAGACATTTCTTTCGAAATCGAGTAACGTTTCTATGGAAACGACAAAATTTTCTTTTGGGATACGACAATCTCATTTCCGATCCACTAATCCTTCTTTACTGCATCCCTCACTCCCACACATTGACGAATTCACACGGATATTGTGTCGCTATGAAATACGAGTACTATGTGTTCTAAGACATTTCCTTCTAAATCGAGTAACGTTTCTATGGAAACGACAGGATTTTCTTTTGGGATTCGACAATCTCATTTCCGATCCACTAATCCTTCTTTACTGCATCCCTCACTCCCACACATTGCCGAATTCACACGGAAATTGCGTCGCTATGAAATACGAGTACTATGTGTTCTAAGACATTTCCTTCTAAATCGAGTGACGTTTCTATGGAAACGACAGGATTTTCTTGTGGGATACGACAATCACATTTCCGATCCACTAATCCTTCTTTACTGCATCCCTCACTCCCACACACTGACGAATTCACACGGAAATTGCGTCGCTATGAAATACGAAAACTATGTGTTCTAAGACATTTCGTTCTAAATCGAGTAACGTTTCTATGGAAACGACAAGATTTTCTTTTGGGATACGACAATCACATTTCCGATCCACTAATCCTTCTTTACTGAATCCCTCACTCCCACACATTGACGAATTCACACGGAAATTGCGTCGCTATGAAATACGGGTACTATGTGTTCTAAGACATTTCCTTCTAAATAGAGTAACGTTTCTATGGAAACGACAGGATTTTCTTTTGGGATACGACAATCCCATTTCAGATCCACTAATCCTTCTTTACTGCATCCCTCACTCCCACACATTGACGAATTCACACGGAAATATCGTCGCTATGAAATACTATGTGTTCTGAGACATTTCCCTCTAAATCGAGTAACGTTTCTATGGAAACGACAGGATTTTCTTTTGGGATACGACAATCTCATTTCCGATCCACTAATCCTTCTTTACTGCATCCCTCACTCCCACACATTGACGAATTCACACGGAAATTGCGTCGCTATGAAATACGAGTACTATGTCTTCTAAGACATTTCCTTCTAAATCGAGTAACGTTTCTATGGAAACGACAGGATTTTCTTTTGGGATACAACAATCTCATTTCAGATCCTCTAATCCTTCTTTACTGCATCCCTCACTCCCACACATTGACGAATTCACACGGAAATTGCGTCGCTATGAAATACGAGTACTATGTCTTCTAAGACATTTCCTTCTAAATCGAGTAACGTTTCTATGGAAACGACAGGATTTTCTTTTGGGATACGACAATCTCATTTCCGATCCACTAATCCTTCTTTACTGCATCCCTCACTCCCAAACATTGACGAATTCACACGGAAATTCCGTCGCTATGAAATACGAGTACTATGTGTTCTAAGACATTTCCTTCTAAATCGAGTAACGTGTCTATGGAAACGACAGGATTTTCTTTTGGGATACGACAGTCACATTTCCGATCCACTAATCCATCTTTACCCGCATCCCTCACTCCCAAACATTGACGAATTCACACGGAAATTGCGTCGCTATGAAATACTATGTGTTCTAAGACATTTCTTTCTAAATCGAGTAACGTTTCTATGGAAACGACAGAATTTTCTTTTGGGATACGACAATCTCATTTCCGATCCACTAATCCTTCTTTACTGCATCCCTCACTCCCACACAATGACGAATTCACACGGAAATTGCGTCGCTATGAAATACGAGTACTATGTGTTCTAAGACATTTCCTTCTAAATCGAGTAACGTTTCTATGGAAACGACAGGATTTTCTTTTGGGATACGACAATCTCATTTCCGATCCACTAATCCTTCTTTACTGCATCCCTCACTCCCAAACATTGACGAATTCACACGGAAATTCCGTCGCTATGAAATACGTGTACTATGTGTTCTAAGACATTTCCTTCTAAATCGAGTAACGTTTCTATGGAAACGACAGGATTTTCTTTTGGGATACGACAATCACATTTCCGATCCACTAATCCATCTTTACCCGCATCCCTCACTCCCAAACATTGACGAATTCACACGGAAATTGCGTCCTATGAAATACTATGTGTTCTAAGACATTTCTTTCGAAATCGAGTAACGTTTCTATGGAAACGACAGAATTTTCTTTTGGGATACGACAATCTCATTTCCGATCCACTAATCCTTCTTCACTGCATCCCTCACTCCCACACATTGACGAATTCACACGGATATTGTGTCGCTATGAAATACGAGTACTATGTGTTCTAAGACATTTCCTTCTAAATCGAGTAACGTTTCTATGGAAACGACAGGATTTTCTTTTGGGATACGACAATCTCATTTCCGATCCACTAATCCTTCTTTACTGCATCCCTCACTCCCACACATTGCCGAATTCACACGGAAATTGCGTCGCTATGAAATACGAGTACTATGTGTTCTAAGACATTTCCTTCTAAATCGAGTGACGTTTCTATGGAAACGACAGGATTTTCTTGTGGGATACGACAATCACATTTCCGATCCACTAATCCTTCTTTACTGCATCCCTCACTCCCACACATTGACGAATTCACACGGAAATTGCGTCGCTATGAAATACGAAAACTATGTGTTCTAAGACATTTCGTTCTAAATCGAGTAACGTTTCTATGGAAACGACAAGATTTTCTTTTGGGATACGACAATCACATTTCCGATCCACTAATCCTTCTTTACTGAATCCCTCACTCCCACACATTGACGAATTCACACGGAAATTGCGTCGCTATGAAATACGGGTACTATGTGTTCTAAGACATTTCCTTCTAAATAGAGTAACGTTTCTATGGAAACGACAGGATTTTCTTTTGGGATACGACAATCTCATTTCTGATCCACTAATCCTTCTTTACTGCATCCCTTAATACCACACATTGACGAATTCACACGGAAATTGCGTCGCTATGAAATACGAGTACTATGTCTTCTAAGACATTTCCTTCTAAATCGAGTAACGTTTCTATGGAAACGACAGGATTTTCTTTTGGGATACGACAATCTCATTTCAGATCCACTAATCCTTCTTTACTGCATCCCTCACTCCCACACATTGACGAATTCACACGGAAATATCGTCGCTATGAAATACTATGTGTTCTGAGACATTTCCCTCTAAATCGAGTAACGTTTCTATGGAAACGACAGGATTTTCTTTTGGGATACGACAATCTCATTTCCGATCCACTAATCCTTCTTTACTGCATCCCTCACTCCCACACATTGACGAATTCACACGGAAATTGCGTCGCTATGAAATACGAGTACTATGTCTTCTAAGACATTTCCTTCTAAATCGAGTAACGTTTCTATGGAAACGACAGGATTTTCTTTTGGGATACGACAATCTCATTTCAGATCCACTAATCCTTCTTTACTGCATCCCTCACTCCCACACATTGACGAATTCACACGGAAATTGCGTCGCTATGAAATACGAGTACTATGTCTTCTAAGACATTTCCTTCTAAATCGAGTAACGTTTCTATGGAAACGACAGGATTTTCTTTTGGGATACGACAATCTCATTTCCGATCCACTAATCCTTCTTTACTGCATCCCTCACTCCCAAACATTGACGAATTCACACGGAAATTCCGTCGCTATGAAATACGAGTACTATGTGTTCTAAGACATTTCCTTCTAAATCGAGTAACGTGTCTATGGAAACGACAGGATTTTCTTTTGGGATACGACAGTCACATTTCCGATCCACTAATCCATCTTTACCCGCATCCCTCACTCCCAAACATTGACGAATTCACACGGAAATTGCGTCGCTATGAAATACTATGTGTTCTAAGACATTTCTTTCTAAATCGAGTAACGTTTCTATGGAAACGACAGAATTTTCTTTTGGGATACGACAATCTCATTTCCGATCCACTAATCCTTCTTTACTGCATCCCTCACTCCCACACATTGACGAATTCACACGGAAATTGCGTCGCTATGAAATACGAGTACTATGTCTTCTAAGACATTTCCTTCTAAATCGAGTAACGTTTCTATGGAAACGACAGGATTTTCTTTTGGGATACGACAATCTCATTTCCGATCCACTAATCCTTCTTTACTGCAACCCTCACTCCCAAACATTGACGAATTCACACGGAAATTCCGTCGCTATGAAATACGTGTACTATGTGTTCTAAGACATTTCCTTCTAAATCGAGTAACGTTTCTATGGAAACGACAGGATTTTCTTTTGGGATACGACAATCACATTTCCGATCCACTAATCCATCTTTACCCGCATCCCTCACTCCCAAACATTGACGAATTCACACGGAAATTGCGTCCTATGAAATACTATGTGTTCTAAGACATTTCTTTCGAAATCGAGTAACGTTTCTATGGAAACGACAGAATTTTCTTTTGGGATACGACAATCTCATTTCCGATCCACTAATCCTTCTTTACTGCATCCCTCACTCCCACACATTGACGAATTCACACGGAAATTGCGTCGCTATGAAATACGAGTACTATGTCTTCTAAGACATTTCCTTCTAAATCGAGTAACGTTTCTATGGAAACGACAGGATTTTCTTTTGGGATACGACAATTACATTTCCGATCCACTAATAAATCTTTACCCGCATCACTCGCTCCCAAACATTGACGAACTCACACGGAAATTGCGTCGCTATGAAATACTATGTGTTCTAAGACATTTGTTTCTAAATCGAGTAACGTTTCTATGGAAACGACAGGATTTTCTTTTGGGATACGACAATCTCATTTCCGATCCACTAATCCTAGTTTACTGCATCCCTCACTCCCACACATTGACGAATTCACACGGAAATTGCGTCGCTATGAAATACGAGTACTATGTGTTCTAAGACATTTCCTTCTAAATCGAGTAACGTTTCTATGGAAACGACAGGATTTTCTTTTGGGATACGACAATCTCATTTCAGATCCACTAATCCATCTTTACTGCATCCCTCACTCCCACACATTGACGAATTCACACGGAAATTGCGTCGCTATGAAATACTATGTGTTCTAAGACATTTCCCTCTAAATCGAGTAACGTTTCTATGGAAACGACAGGATTTTCTTTTGGGATACGACAATCTCATTTCCGATCCACTAATCCTTCTTTACAGCATCCGTCACTCCCACACATTGACGAATTCACACGAAAATTGCGTCGCTATGAAATACGAGTACTATGTCTTCTAAGACATTTCCTTCTAAATCGAGTGACGTTTCTATGGAAACGACAGGATTTTCTTTTGGGATACGACAATCTCATTTCAGATCCACTAATCCTTCTTTACTGCATCCCTCACTCCCACACATTGACGATTTCACACGGAAATTGCGTCGCTATGAAATACGAGTACTATGTCTTCTAAGACATTTCCTTCTAAATAGAGTAACGTTTCTATGGAAACGACAGGATTTTCTTGTGGGATACGACGATCACATTTCCGATCCACTAATCCTTCTTTACTGCATCCCTCACTCCCACACATTGACAAATTCACACGGAAATTGCGTCGCTATGAAATACGAGTACCGTTTCTTCTAAGACATTTCCTTCTAAATCGAGTACCGTTTCTATGGAAACGACAGGATTTTCTTGTGGGATACGACAATCACATTTCCGATCCACTAATCCTTCTTTACTGCATCCCTCACTCCCACACATTGACGAATTCACATGGAAATTGCGTCGCTATGAAATACGAGTACTATGTCTTCTAAGACATTTCCTTTTAAATCGAGTAACGTTTCTATGGAAACGACAGGATTTTCTTTTGGGATACGACAATTACATTTCCGATCCACTAATCCATCTTTACCCGCATCCCTCACTCCCAAACATTGAGGAATTCACACGGAAATTGCGTCGCTATGAAATACTATGTGTTCTAAGACATTTCTTTCTAAATCGAGTAACGTTTCTATGGAAACGACAGGATTTTCTTTTGGGATACGACAATCTCATTTCCGATCCACTAATCCTTCTTTACTGCATCCCTCACTCCCACACATTGACGAATTCACACGGAAATTGCGTCGCTATGAAATACGAGTACTATGTCTTCTAAGACATTTCCTTCTAAATCGAGTAACGTTTCTATGGAAACGACAGGATTTAATTTTGCGATACGACAATTACATTTCCGATCCAGTAATCCATCTTTACCCGCATCCCTCACTCCCAAACATTGACGAATTCACACGGAAATTGCGTCGCTATGAAATACTATGTGTTCTAAGACATTTCTTTCTAAATCGAGTAACGTTTCTATGGAAACGACAGGATTTTCTTTTGGGATACGACAAACTCATTTCCGATCTACTAATCCTTCTTTACTGCATCCCTCACTCCCACACATTGACGAATTCACACGGAAATAGCGTCGCTATGAAATACGAGTACTATGTCTTCTAAGACATTTCCTTCTAAATCGAGTAAAGTTTCTATGGAAACGACAGGATTTTCTTTTGGGATACGACAATTACATTTCTGATCCACTAATCCATCTTTACCCGCATCCCTCACTCCCAAACATTGACGAATTCACACGGAAATTGCGTCGCTATGAAATACTATGTGTTCTAAGACATTTCTTTCTAAATCGAGTAACGTTTCTATGGAAACGACAGGATTTTCTTTTGGGATACGACAATCTCATTTCCGATCCACTAATCCTTCTTTACTGCATCCCCCACTCCCACACATTGACGAACTCACACGGAAATTTCGTCGCTATGAAATACGAGTACTATGTCTTCTAAGACATTTCCTTCTAAATCGAGTAACGCTTCTATGGAAACGACAGGCTTTTCTTGTGGGATACGACAACCTCATTTCAGATCCACTAATCCTTCTTTACTGCATCCCTCACTCCCACACATTGACGAATTCACACGGAAATTGCGTCGCTATGAAATACTATGTGTTCTAAGACATTTCCCTCTAAATCGAGTAACGTTTCTATGGAAACGACAGGATTTTCATTTGGGATACGACAATCTCATTTCAGATCCACTAATCCTTCTTTACTGCATCCCTCACTCCCAAACATTGACGAATTCACACGGAAATTCCGTCGCTATGAAATACGAGTACTATGTGTGCTAAGACATTTCCTTCTAAATCGAGTAACGTTTCTATGGAAACGACAGGATTTTCTTTTGGGATACGACAGTCACATTTCCGATCCACTAATCCATCTTTACCCGCATCCCTCACTCCCAAACATTGACGAATTCACACGGAAATTGCGTCGCTATGAAATACTATGTGTTCTAAGACATTTCTTTCTAAATCGAGTAACGTTTCTTTCGAAACGACAGAATTTTCTTTTGGGATACGACAAGCTCATTTCCGATCCACTAATCCTTCTTTACTGCATCCCTCACTCCCACACATTGACGAATTCACACGGAAATTGCGTCGCTATGAAATACGAGTACTATGTGTTCTAAGACATTTCCTTCTAAATCGAGTAACGTTTCTATGGAAACGACAGGATTTTCTTTTGGGAAACGACAATCTCATTTCCGATCCACTAATCCTTCTTTACTGCATCCCTCACTCCCACACATTGACGAATTCACACGGAAATTGCGTCGCTATGAAATACGAGTACTATGTCTTCTAAGACATTTCCTTCTAAATCGAGTAACGTTTCTATGGAAACGACAGGATTTTCTTTTGGGATACGACAATCTCATTTCAGATCCACTAATCCTTCTTTACAGCATCCCTCACTCCCACACATTGACGAATTCAGACGGAAATTGCGTCGCTATGAAATACGAGTACTATGTCTTCTAAGACATTTCCTTCTAAATCGAGTAACGTTTCTATGGAAACGACAGGATTTTCTTTTGGGATACGACAATCTCATTTCAGATCCACTAATCCATCTTTACTGCATCCCTCACTCCCACACATTGACGAATTCACACGGAAATTGCGTCGCTATGAAATACTATGTGTTCTAAGACATTTCCCTCTAAATCGAGTAACGTTTCTATGGAAACGACAGGATTTTCTTTTGGGATACGACAATCTCATTTCCGATCCACTAATCCTTCTTTACAGCATCCGTCACTCCCACACATTGACGAATTCACACGAAAATTGCGTCGCTATGAAATACGAGTACTATGTCTTCTAAGACATTTCCTTCTAAATCGAGTAACGTTTCTATGGAAACGACAGGATTTTCTTTTGGGATACGACAATCTCATTTCAGATCCACTAATCCTTCTTTACTGCATCCCTCACTCCCACACATTGACGAATTCACACGGAAATTGCGTCGCTATGAAATACGAGTACTATGTCTTCTAAGACATTTCCTTCTAAATAGAGTAACGTTTCTATGGAAACGACAGGATTTTCTTTTGGGATACGACAATCTCATTTCAGATCCACTAATCCTTCTTTACTGCATCCCTCACTCCCAAACATTGACGAATTCACACGGAAATTCCGTCGCTATGAAATACGAGTTCTATGTGTTCTAAGACATTTCCTTCTAAATCGAGTAACGTTTCTATGGAAACGACAGGATTTTCTTTTGGGATACGACAGTCACATTTCCGATCCACTAATCCATTTTTACCCGCATCCCACACTCCCAAACATTGACGAATTCACACGGAAATTGCGTCGCTATGAAATACTATGTGTTCTAAGACATTTCTTTCTAAATCGAGTAACGTTTCTATGGAAACGACAGAATTTTCTTTTGGGATACGTCAATCTCATTTCCGGTCCACTAATCCTTCTTTACTGCATCCCTCACTCCCACACATTGACGAATTCACACGGAAATTGCGTCGCTATGAAATACGAGTACTATGTGTTCTAAGACATTTCCTTCTAAATCGAGTAACGTTTCTATGGAAACGACAGGATTTTCTTTTGGGATACGACAATCTCATTTCCAATCCACTAATCCTTCTTTACTGCATCCCTCACTCCCAAACATTGACGAATTCACACGGAAATTCCGTCGCTATGAAATACGAGTACTATGTGTTCTAAGACATTTCCTTCTAAATCGAGTAACGTTTCTATGGAAACGACAGGATTTTCTTTTGGGATACGACAATCACATTTCCGATCCACTACTCCATCTTTACCCGCATCCCTCACTCCCAAACATTGACGAATTCACACGGAAATTGCGCCCTATGAAATACTATGTGTTCTAAGACATTTCTTTCGAAATCGAGTAACGTTTCTATGGAAACGACAGAATTTTCTTTTGGGATACGACAATCTCAGTTCCGATCCACTAATCCTTCTTTACTGCATCCCCCACTCCCACACATTGACGAATTCACACGGAAATTGCGTCGATATGAAATACGAGTACTATGTGTTCTAAGACATTTCCTTCTAAATCGAGTAACGTTTCTATGGAAACGACAGGATTTTCTTAAGGGATACGACAATCTCATTTCCGATCCACTAATCCTTCTTTACTGCATCCCTCACTCCCACACATTGCCGAATTCACACGGAAATTGCGTCGCTATGAAATACGAGTACTATGTGTTCTAAGACATTTCCTTTTTAAATCGAGTAACGTTTCTATGGAAACGACAGGATTTTCTTGTGGGATACGACAATCACATTTCCGATCCACTAATCCTTCTTTACTGCATCCCTCACTCCCACACATTGACAAATTCACACGGAAATTGGGTCGCTATGAAATACGAGTTCTATGTCTTCTAAGACATTTCCTTCTAAATCGAGTAACGTTTCTATGGAAACGACAGGATTTTCTTGTGGGATACGACAATCACATTTCCGATCCACTAATCCTTCTTTACTGCATCCCTCACTCCCACACATTGACGAATTCACATGGAAATTGCGTTGCTATGAAATACGAGTACTATGTCTTCTAAGACATTTCCTTCTAAATCGAGTAACGTTTCTATGGAAACGACACTATTTTCTTTTGGGATACGACAATTACATTTCCGATCCACTAATCCATCTTTACCCGCATCCCTCACTCCCAAACATTGACGAATTCACACGGAAATTGCGTCGCTATGAAATACTATGTGTTCTAAGACATTTCTTTCTAAATCGAGTAACGTTTCTATGGAAACGACAGGATTTTCTTTTGGGATACGACAATCTCATTTCCGATCCACTAATCCTTCTTTACTGCATCCCTCACTCCCACACATTGACGAATTCACACGGAAATTGCGTCGCTATGAAATACGAGTACTATGTCTTCTAAGACATTTCCTTCTAAATCGAGTAACGTTTCTATGGAAACGACAGGATTTTCTTTTGGGATACGACAATTACATTTCCGATCCACTAATCCATCTTTACACGCATACCTCACTCGCAAACATTGACGAATTCGCACGGAAATTGCGTCGCTATGAAATACTATGTGTTCTAAGACATTTCTTTCTAAATCGAGTAACGTTTCTATGGAAACGACAGGATTTTCTTTTGGGATACGACAATCTCATTTCCGATCCACTAATCCTTCTTTACTGCATCTCTCACTCCCACTCATTGACGAATTCACACGGAAATTGCGTCGCTATGAAATACGAAAACTATGTGTTCTAAGACATTTCGTTCTAAATCGAGTAACGTTTCTATGGAAACGACAGGATTTTCTTTTGGGATACGACAATCTCATTTCCGATCCACTAATCCTTCTTTACTGCATCTCTCACTCCCACTCATTGACGAATTCACACGGAAATTGCGTCGCTATGAAATACGAGTACTGTGTGTTCTAAGACATTTCCTTCTAAATAGAGTAACGTTTCTATGGAAACGACAGGATTTTCTTAAGGGATACGACAATCTCATTTCCGATCCACTAATCCTTCTTTACTGCATCCCTCACTCCCACACATTGCCGAATTCACACGGAAATTGCGTCGCTATGAAATACGAGTACTATGTGTTCTAAGACATTTCCTTTTTAAATCGAGTAACGTTTCTATGGAAACGACAGGATTTTCTTGTGGGATACGACAATCACATTTCCGATCCACTAATCCTTCTTTACTGCATCCCTCACTCCCACACATTGACGAATTCACACGGAAATTGCGTCGCTATGAAATACGAGTACTATGTCTTCTAAGACATTTCCTTCTAAATCGAGTAACGTTTCTATGGAAACGACAGGATTTTCTTTTGGGATACGACAATTACATTTCCGATCCACTAATCCATCTTTACACGCATACCTCACTCGCAAACATTGACGAATTCACACGGAAATTGCGTCGCTATGAAATACTATGTGTTCTAAGACATTTCTTTCTAAATCGAGTAACGTTTCTATGGAAACGACAGGATTTTCTTTTGGGATACGACAATCTCATTTCCGATCCACTAATCCTTCTTTACTGCATCTCTCACTCCCACTCATTGACGAATTCACACGGAAATTGCGTCGCTATGAAATACGAAAACTATGTGTTCTAAGACATTTCGTTCTAAGTCGAGTAACGTTTCTATGGAAACGACAGGATTTTCTTTTGGGATACGACAATCTCATTTCCGATCCACTAATCCTTCTTTACTGCATCTCTCACTCCCACTCATTGACGAATTCACACGGAAATTGCGTCGCTATGAAATACGAGTACTGTGTGTTCTAAGACATTTCCTTCTAAATAGAGTAACGTTTCTATGGAAACGACAGGATTTTCTTTTGGGATACGACAATCCCATTTCAGATCCACTAATCCTACTTTACTGCATCCCTTACTGCCACACATTGACGAATTCACACGGAAATTGCGTCGCTATGAAATACGAGTACTATGTCTTCTAAGACATTTCCTTCTAAATCGAGTAACGTTTCTATGGAAACGACAGGATTTCCTTTTGGGATACGACAATCTCATTTCAGATCCACTAATCCTTCTTTACTGCATCCCTCACTCCCACACATTGACGAATTCACACGGAAAATGCGTCGCTATGAAATACTATGTGTTCTAAGACATTTCCCTCTAAATCGAGTAACGTTTCTATGGAAACGACAGGATTTTCTTTTGGGATACGACAATCTCATTTCCGATCCACTAATCCTTCTTTACTGCATCCCTCACTCCCACACATTGACGAATTCACACGGAAATTGCGTCGCTATGAAATACGAGTACTATGTCTTCTAAGACATTTCCTTCTAAATCGAGTAACGTTTCTATGGAAACGACAGGATTTTCTTTTGGGATACGACAATCTCATTTCAGATCCACTAATCCTTCTTTACTGCATCCCTCACTCCCACACATTGACGAATTCACTCGGAAATTGCGTCGCTATGAAATACGAGTACTATGTCTTCTAAGACATTTCCTTCTAAATCGAGTAACGTTTCTATGGAAACGACAGGATTTTCTTTTGGGATACGACAATCTCATTTCCGACCCACTAATCCTTCTTTACTGCATCCCTCACTCCCAAACATTGACGAATTCACACGGAAATTCCGTCGCTAGGAAATACGAGTACTATGTGTTCTAAGACATTTCCTTCTAAATCGAGTAACGTTTCTATGGAAACGACAGGATTTTCTTTTGGGATACGACAGTCACATTTCCAATCCACTAATCCATCTTTACCCGCATCCCTCACTCGCAAACATTGACGAATTCACACGGAAATTGCGTCGCTATGAAATACTATGTGTTCTAAGACATTTCTTTCTAAATCGAGTAACGTTTCTATGGAAACGACAGAATTTTCTTTTGGGATACGACAATCTCATTTCCGATCCACTAATCCTTCTTTACTGCATCCCTCACTCCCACACATTGACGAATTCACACGGAAATTGCGTCGCTATGAAATACGACTACTATGTCTTCTAAGACATTTCCTTCTAAATCGAGTAACGTTTCTATGGAAACGACAGGATTTTCTTTTGGGATACGACAATCTCATTTCCGATCCACTAATCCTTCTTTACTGCATCCCTCACTCCCAAACATTGACGAATTCACACGGAAATTCCGTCGCTATGAAATACGAGTACTATGTGTTCTAAGACATTTTCTTCTAAATCGAGTAACGTTTCTATGGAAACGACAGGATTTTCTTTTGGGATACGACAATCACATTTCCGATCCACTAATCCATCTTTACCCGCATCCCTCACCCCCAAACATTGACGAATTCGCACGGAAATTGCGTCCTATGAAATACTATGTGTTCTAAGACATTTCTTTCGAAATCGAGTAACGTTTCTATGGAAACGACAGAATTTTCTTTTGGGATACGACAATCTCATTTCCGATCCACTAATCCTTCTTTACTGCATCCCTCACTCCCACACATTGACGAATTCACATGGAAATTGCGTCGCTAAGAAATACGAGTACTATGTCTTCTAAGACATTTCCTTCTAAATCGAGTAACGTTTCTATGGAAACGACAGGATTTTCTTTTGGGATACGACAATTACATTTCCGATCCACTAATCCATCTTTACCCGCATCCCTCACTCCCAAACATTGAGGAATTCACACGGAAATTGCGTCGCTATGAAATACTATGTGTTCTAAGACATTTCTTTCTAAATCGAGTAACGTTTCTATGGAAACGACAGAATTTTCTTTTGGGATACGACAATCTCATTTCCGATCCACTAATCCTTCTTTACTGCATCCCTCACTCCCACACATTGACGAATTCACACGGAAATTGCGTCGCTATGAAATACGAGTACTATGTCTTCTAAGACATTTCCTTCTAAATCGAGTAACGTTTCTATGGAAACGACAGGATTTTCTTTTGGGATACGACAATTACATTTCCGATCCACTAATCCATCTTTACACGCATACCTCACTCGCAAACATTGACGAATTCACACGGAAATTGCGTCGCTATGAAATACTATGTGTTCTAAGACATTTCTTTCTAAATCGAGTAACGTTTCTATGGAAACGACAGGATTTTCTTTTGGGATACGACAATCTCATTTCCGATCCACTAATCCTTCTTTACTGCATCTCTCACTCCCACTCATTGACGAATTCACACGGAAATTGCGTCGCTATGAAATACGAAAACTATGTGTTCTAAGACATTTCGTTCTAAATCGAGTAACGTTTCTATGGAAACGACAATATTTTCTTTTGGGATACGACAATCTCATTTCCGATCCACTAATCCTTCTTTACTGCATCTCTCACTCCCACTCATTGACGAATTCACACGGAAATTGCGTCGCTATGAAATACGAGTACTGTGTGTTCTAAGACATTTCCTTCTAAATAGAGTAACGTTTCTATGGAAACGACAGGATTTTCTTTTGGGATACGACAATCCCATTTCAGATCCACTAATCCTACTTTACTGCATCCCTTACTGCCACACATTGACGAATTCACACGGAAATTGCGTCGCTATGAAATACGAGTACTATGTCTTCTAAGACATTTCCTTCTAAATCGAGTAACGTTTCTATGTAAACGACAGGATTTCCTTTTGGGATACGACAATCTCATTTCAGATCCACTAATCCTTCTTTACTGCATCCCTCACTCCCACACATTGACGAATTCACACGGAAATTGCGTCGCTATGAAATACTATGTGTTCTAAGACATTTCCCTCTAAATCGAGTAACGTTTCTATGGAAACGACAGGATTTTCTTTTGGGATACGACAATCTCATTTCCGATCCACTAATCCTTCTTTACTGCATCCCTCACTCCCACACATTGACGAATTCACACGGAAATTGCGTCGCTATGAAATACGAGTACTATGTCTTCTAAGACATTTCCTTCTAAATCGAGTAACGTTTCTATGGAAACGACAGGATTTTCTTTTGGGATACGACAATCTCATTTCAGATCCACTAATCCTTCTTTACTGCATCCCTCACTCCCACACATTGACGAATTCACTCGGAAATTGCGTCGCTATGAAATACGAGTACTATGTCTTCTAAGACATTTCCTTCTAAATCGAGTAACGTTTCTATGGAAACGACAGGATTTTCTTTTGGGATACGACAATCTCATTTCCGACCCACTAATCCTTCTTTACTGCATCCCTCACTCCCAAACATTGACGAATTCACACGGAAATTCCGTCGCTAGGAAATACGAGTACTATGTGTTCTAAGACATTTCCTTCTAAATCGAGTAACGTTTCTATGGAAACGACAGGATTTTCTTTTGGGATACGACAGTCACATTTCCAATCCACTAATCCATCTTTACCCGCATCCCTCACTCGCAAACATTGACGAATTCACACGGAAATTGCGTCGCTATGAAATACTATGTGTTCTAAGACATTTCTTTCTAAATCGAGTAACGTTTCTATGGAAACGACAGAATTTTCTTTTGGGATACGACAATCTCATTTCCGATCCACTAATCCTTCTTTACTGCATCCCTCACTCCCACACATTGACGAATTCACACGGAAATTGCGTCGCTATGAAATACGACTACTATGTCTTCTAAGACATTTCCTTCTAAATCGAGTAACGTTTCTATGGAAACGACAGGATTTTCTTTTGGGATACGACAATCTCATTTCCGATCCACTAATCCTTCTTTACTGCATCCCTCACTCCCAAACATTGACGAATTCACACGGAAATTCCGTCGCTATGAAATACGAGTACTATGTGTTCTAAGACATTTTCTTCTAAATCGAGTAACGTTTCTATGGAAACGACAGGATTTTCTTTTGGGATACGACAATCACATTTCCGATCCACTAATCCATCTTTACCCGCATCCCTCACCCCCAAACATTGACGAATTCGCACGGAAATTGCGTCCTATGAAATACTATGTGTTCTAAGACATTTCTTTCGAAATCGAGTAACGTTTCTATGGAAACGACAGAATTTTCTTTTGGGATACGACAATCTCATTTCCGATCCACTAATCCTTCTTTACTGCATCCCTCACTCCCACACATTGACGAATTCACATGGAAATTGCGTCGCTAAGAAATACGAGTACTATGTCTTCTAAGACATTTCCTTCTAAATCGAGTAACGTTTCTATGGAAACGACAGGATTTTCTTCTGGGATACGACAATTACATTTCCGATCCACTAATCCATCTTTACCCGCATCCCTCACTCCCAAACATTGAGGAATTCACACGGAAATTGCGTCGCTATGAAATACTATGTGTTCTAAGACATTTCTTTCTAAATCGAGTAACGTTTCTATGGAAACGACAGGATTTTCTTTTGGGATACGACGATCTCATTTCCGATCCACTAATCCTTCTTTACTGCATCCCTCACTCCCACACATTGACGAATTCACACGGAAATTGCGTCGCTATGAAATACGAGTACTATGTCTTCTAAGACATTTCCTTCTAAATCGAGTAACGTTTCTATGGAAACGACAGGATTTTCTTTTGGGATAGGACAATTACATTTCCGATCCACTAATCCTTCTTTACTGCATCCCTCACTCCCAAACATTGACGAATTCGCACGGAAATTCCGTCGCTATGAAATACGACTACTATGTGTTCTAAGACATTTCCTTCTAAATCGAGTAACGTTTCTATGGAAACGACAGGATTTTCTTTTGGGATACGACAATCACATTTCCGATCCACTAATCCATCTTTACCCGCATCCCTCACTCCCAAACATTGACGAATTCACACGGAAATTGCGCCCTATGAAATACTATGTGTTCTAAGACATTACCTTCGAAATCGAGTAACGTTTCTATGGAAACGACAGAATTTTCTTTTGGGATACGACAATCTCATTTCCGATCCACTAATCCTTCTTTACTGCATCCCTCACTCCCACACATTGACGAATTCACACGGAAATTGCGTCGCTATGAAATACGAGTACTATGTGTTCTAAGACATTTCCTTCTAAATCGAGTAACGTTTCTATGGAAACGACAGGATTTTCTTTTGGGATACGACAATCTCATTTCCGATCCACTAATCCTTCTTTACTGCATCCCTCACTCCCACACATTGCCGAATTCACACGGAAATTGCGTCGCTATGAAATACGAGTACTATGTGTTGTAAGACATTTCCTTCTAAATCGAGTAACGTTTCTATGGAAACGACAGGATTTTCTTGTGGGATACGACAATCACATTTCCGATCCACTAATCCTTCTTTACTGCATCCCTCACTCCCACACATTGACAAATTCACACGGAAATTGGGTCGCTATGAAATACGAGTACTATGTCTTCTAAGACTTTTCCTTCTAAATCGAGTAACGTTTCTATGGAAACGACAGGATTTTCTTGTGGGATACGACAATCACATTTCCGATCCACTAATCCTTCTTTACTGCATCCCTCACTCCCACACATTGACGAATTCACATGGAAATTGCGTCGCTATGAAATACGAGTACTATGTCTTCTAAGACATTTCCTTCTAAATCGAGTAACGTTTCTATGGAAACAACAGGATTTTCTTTTGGGATACGACAATTACATTTCCGATCCACTAATCCATCTTTACCCGCAACCCTCACTCCCAAACATTGAGGAATTCACACGGAAATTGCGTCGCTATGAAATACTATGTGTTCTAAGACATTTCTTTCTAAATCGAGTAACGTTTCTATGGAAACGACAGGATTTTCTTTTGGGATACGACAATTTCATTTCCGATCCACTAATCCTTCTTTACTGCATCCCTCACTCCCACACATTGACGAATTCACACGGAAATTGCGTCGCTATGAAATACGAGTACTATGTCTTCTAAGACATTTCCTTCTAAATCGAGTAACGTTTCTATGGAAACGACAGGATTTTCTTTTGGGATACGACAATTACATTTCCGATCCACTAATCCATCTTTACCCGCATCCCTCACTCCCAAACATTGACGAATTCACACGGAAATTGCGTCGCTATGAAATACTATGTGTTCTAAGACATTTCTTTCTAAATCGAGTAACGTTTCTATGGAAACGACAGGATTTTCTTTTGGGATACGACAATCTCATTTCCGATCCACTAATCCTTCTTTACTGCATCCCTCACTCCCACACATTGACGAATTGACACGTAAAATGCGTCGCTATGAAATACGAGTACTATGTCTTCTAAGACATTTCCTTCTAAATCGAGTAACGTTTCTATGGAAACGACAGGATTTTCTTTTGGGATACGACAATCACATTAACGATCCACTAATCCATCTTTACCCGCATCCCTCACTCCCAAACATTGACGAATTCGCACGGAAATTGCGTCGCTATGAAATACTATGTGTTCTAAGACATTTCTTTCTAAATCGAGTAACGTTTCTATGGAAACGACAGAATTTTCTTTTGGGATACGACAATCTCATTTCCGATCCACTAATCCTTCTTTACTGCATCCCTCACTCCCACACATTGACGAATTCACACGGAAATTGCGTCGCTATGAAATACGAGTACTATGTCTTCTAAGACATTTCCTTCTAAATCGAGTAACGTTTCTATGGAAACGACAGGATTTTCTTTTGGGATACGACAATCTCATTTCCGATCCACTAATCCTTCTTTACTGCATCCCTCACTCCCAAACATTGACGAATTCACACGGAAATTCCGTCGCTATGAAATACGAGTACTATGTGTTCTAAGACATTTTCTTCTAAATCGAGTAACGTTTCTATGGAAACGACAGGATTTTCTTTTGGGATACGACAATCACATTTCCGATCCACTAATCCATCTTTACCCGCATCCCTCACTCCCAAACATTGACGAATTCGCACGGAAATTGCGTCCTATGAAATACTATGTGTTCTAAGACATTTCTTTCGAAATCGAGTAACGTTTCTATGGAAACGACAGAATTTTCTTTTGGGATACGACAATCTCATTTCCGATCCACTAATCCTTCTTTACTGCATCCCTCACTCCCACACATTGACGAATTCACATGGAAATTGCGTCGCTAAGAAATACGAGTACTATGTCTTCTAAGACATTTCCTTCTAAATCGAGTAACGTTTCTATGGAAACGACAGGATTTTCTTTTGGGATACGACAATTACATTTCCGATCCACTAATCCATCTTTACCCGCATCCCTCACTCCCAAACGTTGAGGAATTCACACGGAAATTGCGTCGCTATGAAATACTATGTGTTCTAAGACATTTCTTTCTAAATCGAGTAACGTTTCTATGGAAACGACAGGATTTTCTTTTGGGATACGACAATCTCATTTCCGATCCACTAATCCTTCTTTACTGCATCCCTCACTCCCACACATTGACGAATTCACACGGAAATTGCGTCGCTATGAAATACGAGTACTATGTCTTCTAAGACATTTCCTTCTAAATCGAGTAACGTTTCTATGGAAACGACAGGATTTTCTTTTGGGATACGACAATCTCATTTCCGATCCACTAATCCTTCTTTACTGCATCCCTCACTCCCAAACATTGACGAATTCACACGGAAATTCCGTCGCTATGAAATACGAGTATTATGTGTTCTAAGACATTTCCTTCTAAATCGAGTAACGTTTCTATGGAAACGACAGGATTTTCTTTTGGGATACGACAATCACATTTCCGATCCACTAATCCATCTTTACCCGCATCCCTCACTCCCAAACATTGACGAATTCACACGGAAATTGCGCCCTATGAAATACTATGTGTTCTAAGACATTTCTTTCGAAATCGAGTAACGTTTCTATGGAAACGACAGAATTTTCTTTTGGGATACGACAATCTCATTTCCGATCCACTAATCCTTCTTTACTGCATCCCTCACTCCCACACATTGACGAATTCACACGGAAATTGCGTCGCTATGAAATACGAGTACTATGTGTTCTAAGACATTTCCTTCTAAATCGAGTAACGTTTCTATGGAAACGACAGGATTTTCTTTTGGGATACGACAATCTCATTTCCGATCCACTAATCCTTCTTTACTGCATCCCTCACTCCCACACATTGACGAATTCACACGTAAAATGCGTCGCTATGAAATACGAGTACTATGTCTTCTAAGACATTTCCTTCTAAATCGAGTAACGTTTCTATGGAAACGACAGGATTTTCTTTTGGGATACGACAATCTCATTTCCGATCCACTAATCCTTCTTTACTGCATCCCACACTCCCACACATTGACGAATTCACACGGAAATTGCGTCGCTATGAAATACGAAAACTATGTGTTCTAAGACATTTCGTTCTAAATCGAGTAACGTTTCTATGGAAACGACAGGATTTTCTTTTGGGATACGACAATCTCATTTCCGATCCACTAATCCTTCTTTACTGCATCCCTCACTCCCACACATTGACGAATTCACACGGAAATTGCGTCGCAATGAAATACGAGTACTATGTGTTCTAAGACATTTCCTTCTAAATAGAGTAACGTTTCTATGGAAACGACAGGATTTTCTTTTGGGATACGACAATCTCATTTCAGATCCACTAATCCTTCTTTACTGCATCCCTTACTGCCACACATTGACGAATTCACACGGAAATTGCGTCGCTATGAAATACGAGTACTATGTCTTCTAAGACATTTCCTTCTAAATCGAGTAACGTTTCTATGGAAACGACAGGATTTTCTTTTGGGATACGACAATCTCATTTCAGATCCACTAATCCTTCTTTACTGCATCCCTCACTCCCACACATTGACGAATTCACACGGAAAATGCGTCGCTATGAAATACTATGTGTTCTAAGACATTTCCCTCTAAATCGAGTAACGTTTCTATGGAAACGACAGGATTTTCTTTTGGGATACGACAATCTCATTTCCGATCCACTAATCCTTCTTTACTGCATCCCTCACTCCCACACATTGACGAATTCACACGGAAATTGCGTCGCTATGAAATACGAGTACTATGTCTTCTAAGACATTTCCTTCTAAATCGAGTAACGTTTCTATGGAAACGACAGGATTTTCTTTTGGGATACGACAATCTCATTTCAGATCCACTAATCCTTCTTTACTGCATCCCTCACTCCCACACATTGACGAATTCACACGGAAATTGCGTCGCTATGAAATACGAGTACTATGTCTTCTAAGACATTTCTTCTAAATCGAGTAACGTTTCTATGGAAACGACAGGATTTTCTTTTGGGATACGACAATCTCATTTCCGATCCACTAATCCTTCTTTACTGCATCCCTCACTCCCAAACATTGACGAATTCACACGGAAATTGTGTCGCTATGAAATACGAGTACTATGTCTTCTAAGACATTTCCTTCTAAATCGAGTAACGTTTCTATGGAAACGACAGGATTTTCTTTTGGGATACGACAATTACATTTCCGATCCACTAATCCATCTTTACCCGCATCCCTCACTCCCAAACATTGAGGAATTCACACGGAAATTGCGTCGCTATGAAATACTATGTGTTCTAAGACATTTCTTTCTAAATCGAGTAACGTTTCTATGGAAACGACAGAATTTTCTTTTGGGATACGACAAACTCATTTCCGATCCACTAATCCTTCTTTACTGCATCCCTCACTCCCACACATTGACGAATTCACACGGAAATTGCGTCGCTATGAAATACGAGTACTATGTCTTCTAAGACATTCCCTTCTAAATCGAGTAACGTTTCTATGGAAACGACAGGATTTTCTTTTGGGATACGACAATCTCATTTCCGATCCACTAATCCTTCTTTACTGCATCCCTCACTCCCACACATTGACGAATTCACACGGAAATTGCGTCGCTATGAAATACGAGTACTATGTCTTCTAAGGCATTTCCTTCTAAATCGAGTAACGTTTCTATGGAAACGACAGGATTTTCTTTTGGGATGCGACAATCTCATTTCAGATCCACTAATCCTTCTTTACTGCATCCCTCACTCCCACACATTGACGAAATCACACGGATATTGCGTCGCTATGAAATTCGAGTACTATGTCTTCTAAGACATTTCCTTCTAAATCGAGTAACGTTTCTATGGAAACGACAGGATTTTCTTTTGGGATACGACAATCTCATTTCCGATCCACTAATCCTTCTTTACTGCATCCCTCACTCCCACACATTGACGAATTCACACGGAAATTGCGTCGCTATGAAATACGAGTACTATGTCTTCTAAGACATTTCCTTCTACATCGAGTAACGTTTCTATGGAAACGACAGGATTTTCTTTTGGGATACGACAATCTCATTTCAGATCCACTGATCCTTCTTTACTGCATCCCTCACTCCCACACATTGACGAATTCACTCGGAAATTGCGTCGCTATAAAATCCGAGTACTATGTCTTCTAAGACATTTCCTTCTAAATCGAGTAACGTTTCTATGGAAACGACAGGATTTTCTTTTGGGATACGACAATCTCATTTCCGACCCACTAATCCTTCTTTACTGCATCCCTCACTCCCAAACATTGACGAATTCACACGGAAATTCCGTCGCTATGAAATACGAGTACTATGTGTTCTAAGACATTTCCTTCTAAATCGAGTAACGTTTCTATGGAAACGACAGGATTTTCTTTTGGGATACGACAGTCACATTTCCAATCCACTAATCCATCTTTACCCGCATCCCTCACTCGCAAACATTGACGAATTCACACGGAAATTGCGTCGCTATGAAATACTATGTGTTCTAAGACATTTCTTTCTAAATCGAGTAACGTTTCTATGGAAACGACAGAATTTTCTTTTGGGATACGACAATCTCATTTCCGATCCACTAATCCTTCTTTACTGCATCCCTCACTCCCACACATTGACGAATTCACACGGAAATTGCGTCGCTATGAAATACGAGTACTATGTCTTCTAAGACATTTCCTTCTAAATCGAGTAACGTTTCTATGGAAACGACAGGTTTTTCTTTTGGGATACGACAATCTCATTTCCGATCCACTAATCCTTCTTTACTGCATCCCTCACTCCCAAACATTGACGAATTCACACGGAAATTCCGTCGCTATGAAATACGAGTACTATGTGTTCTAAGACATTTCCTTCTAAATCGAGTAACGTTTCTATGGAAACGACTGGATGTTCTTTTGGGATACGACAATCACATTTCCGATCCACTAATCCATCTTTACCCGCATCCCTCACTCCCAAACATTGACGAATTCGCACGGAAATTGCGTCCTATGAAATACTATGTGTTCTAAGACATTTCTTTCGAAATCGAGTAACGTTTCTATGGAAACGACAGAATTTTCTTTTGGGATACGACAATCTCATTTCCGATCCACTAATCCTTCTTTACTGCATCCCTCACTCCCACACATTGACGAATTCACATGGAAATTGCGTCGCTATGAAATACGAGTACTATGTCTTCTAAGACATTTCCTTCTAAATCGAGTAACGTTTCTATGGAAACGACAGGATTTTCTTTTGGGATACGACAATTACATTTCCGATCCACTAATCCATCTTTACCCGCATCCCTCACTCCCAAACATTGAGGAATTCACACGGAAATTGCGTCGCTATGAAATACTATGTGTTCTAAGACATTTCTTTCTAAATCGAGTAACGTTTCTATGGAAACGACAGGATTTTCTTTTGGGATACGACAATCTCATTTCCGATCCACTAATCCTTCTTTACTGCATCCCTCACTCCCACACATTGACGAATTCACACGGAAATTGCGTCGCTATGAAATACGAGTACTATGTCTTCTAAGACATTTCCTTCTAAATCGAGTAACGTTTCTATGGAAACGACAGGATTTTCTTTTGGGATACGACAATCTCATTTCCGATCCACTAATCCTTCTTTACTGCATCCCTCACTCCCAAACATTGACGAATTCACACGGAAATTCCGTCGCTATGAAATACGAGTACTATGTGTTCTAAGACATTTCCTTCTAAATCGAGTAACGTTTCTATGGAAACGACAGGATTTTCTTTTGGGATACGACAATCACATTTCCGATCCACTAATCCATCTTTACCCGCATCCCTCACTCCCAAACATTGACGAATTCACACGGAAATTGCGCCCTATGAAATACTATGTGTTCTAAGACATTTCTTTCGAAATCGAGTAACGTTTCTATGGAAACGACAGAATTTTCTTTTGGGATACGACAATCTCATTTCCGATCCACTAATCCTTCTTTACTGCATCCCTCACTCCCACACATTGACGAATTCACACGGAAATTGCGTCGCTATGAAATACGAGTACTATGTGTTCTAAGACATTTCCTTCTAAATCGAGTAACGTTTCTATGGAAACGACAGGATTTTCTTTTGGGATACGACAATCTCATTTCCGATCCACTAATCCTTCTTTACTGCATCCCTCACTCCCACACATTGCCGAATTCACACGGAAATTGCGTCGCTATGAAATACGAGTACTATGTGTTCTAAGACATTTCCTTCTAAATCGAGTAACGTTTCTATGGAAACGACAGGATTTTCTTGTGGGATACGATAATCACATTTCCGATCCACTAATCCTTCTTTACTGCATCCCTCACTCCCACACATTGACAAATTCACACGGAAATTGGGTCGCTATGAAATACGAGTACTATGTCTTCTAAGACTTTTCCTTCTAAATCGAGTAACGTTTCTATGGAAACGACAGGATTTTCTTGTGGGATACGACAATCACATTTCCGATCCACTAATCCTTCTTTACTGCATCCCTCACTCCCACACATTGACGAATTCACATGGAAATTGCGTCGCTATGAAATACGAGTACTATGTCTTCTAAGAGATTTCCTTCTAAATCGAGTAACGTTTCTATGGAAACGACAGGATTTTCTTTTGGGATACGACAATTACATTTCCGATCCACTAATCCATCTTTACCCGCATCCCTCACTCCCAAACATTGAGGAATTCACACGGAAATTGCGTCGCTATGAAATACTATGTGTTCTAAGACATTTCTTTCTAAATCGAGTAACGTTTCTATGGAAACGACAGGATTTTCTTTTGGGATACGACAATCTCATTTCTGATCCACTAATCCTTCTTTACGGCATCCCTCACTCCCACACATTGACGAATTCACACGGAAATTGCGTCGCTATGAAATACGAGTACTATGTCTTCTAAGACATTTCCTTCTAAATCGAGTAAGGTTTCTATGGAAACGACAGGATTTTCTTTTGGGATACGACAATTACATTTCCGATCCACTAATCCATCTTTACCCGCATCCCTCACTCCCAAACATTGACGAATTCACACGGAAATTGCGTCGCTATGAATAACTATGTGTTCTAAGACATTTCTTTCTAAATCGAGTAACGTTTCTATGGAAACGACAGGATTTTCTTTTGGGATACGACAATCTCATTTCCGATCCACTAATCCTTCTTTACTGCATCCCTCACTCCCACACATTGACGAATTCACACGTAAAATGCGTCGCTATGAAATACGAGTACTATGTCTTCTAAGACATTTCCTTCTAAATCGAGTAACGTTTCTATGGAAACGACAGGATTTTCTTTTGGGATACGACAATCTCATTTCCGATCCACTAATCCTTCTTTACTGCATCCCTCACTCCCACACATTGACGAATTCACACGGAAATTGCGTCGCTATGAAATACGAAAACTATGTGTTCTAAGACATTTCGTTCTAAATCGAGTAACGTTTCTATGGAAACGACAGGATTTTCTTTTGGGATACGACAATCTCATTTCCGATCCACTAATCCTTCTTTACTGCATCCCTCACTCCCACACATTGACGAATTCACACGGAAATTGCGTCGCTATGAAATACGAGTACTATGTGTTCTAAGACATTTCCTTCTAAATAGAGTAACGTTTCTATGGAAACGACAGGATTTTCTTTTGGGATACGACAATCTCATTTCAGATCCACTAATCCTTCTTTACTGCATCCCTTACTGCCACACATTGACGAATTCACACGGAAATTGCGTCGCTATGAAATACGAGTACTATGTCTTCTAAGACATTTCCTTCTAAATCGAGTAACGTTTCTATGGAAACGACAGGATTTTCTTTTGGGATACGACAATCTCATTTCAGATCCACTAATCCTTCTTTACTGCATCCCTCACTCCCACACATTGACGAATTCACACGGAAAATGCGTCGCTATGAAATACTATGTGTTCTAAGACATTTCCCTCTAAATCGAGTAACGTTTCTATGGAAACGACAGGATTTTCTTTTGGGATACGAAAATCTCATTTCCGATCCACTAATCCTTCTTTACTGCATCCCTCACTCCCACACATTGACGAATTCACACGGAAATTGCGTCGCTATGAAATACGAGTACTATGTCTTCTAAGACATTTCCTTCTAAATCGAGTAACGTTTCTATGGAAACGACAGGATTTTCTTTTGGGATACGACAATCTCATTTCAGATCCACTAATCCTTCTTTACTGCATCCCTCACTCCCACACATTGACGAATTCACACGGAAATTGCGTCGCTATGAAATACGAGTACTATGTCTTCTAAGACATTTCTTCTAAATCGAGTAACGTTTCTATGGAAACGACAGGATTTTCTTTTGGGATACGACAATCTCATTTCCGATCCACTAATCCTTCTTTACTGCATCCCTCACTCCCAAACATTGACGAATTCACACGGAAATTGCGTCGCTATGAAATACGAGTACTATGTCTTCTAAGACATTTCCTTCTAAATCGAGTAACGTTTCTATGGAAACGACAGGATTTTCTTTTGGGATACGACAATTACATTTCCGATCCACTAATCCATCTTTACCCGCATCCCTCACTCCCAAACATTGAGGAATTCACACGGAAATTGCGTCGCTATGAAATACTATGTGTTCTAAGACATTTCTTTCTAAATCGAGTAACGTTTCTATGGAAACGACAGGATTTTCTTTTGGGATACGACAATCTCATTTCCGATCCACTAATCCTTCTTTACTGCATCCCTCACTCCCACACATTGACGAATTCACACGGAAATTGCGTCGCTATGAAATACGAGTACTATGTCTCCTAAGACATTTCCTTCTAAATCGAGTAACGTTTCTATGGAAACGACAGGATTTTCTTTTGGGATACGACAATTACATTTCCGATCCACTAATCCATTTTTACCCGCATCCCTCACTCCCAAACATTGACGAATTCACACGGAAATTGCGTCGCTATGAAATACTATGTGTTCTAAGACATTCTTTCTAAATCGAGTAACGTTTCTATGGAAACGACAGGATTTTCTTTTGGGATACGACATACTCATTTCCGATCCACTAATCCTTCTTTACTGCATCCCTCACTCCCACACATTGACGAATTCACACGGAAATTGCGTCGCTATGAAATACGAGTACTATGTCTTCTAAGACATTTCCTTCTAAATCGAGTAACGTTTCTATGGAAACGACAGGATTTTCTTTTGGGATACGACAATCTCATTTCCGATCCACTAATCCTTCTTTACTGCATCCCTCACTCCCACACATTGACGAATTCACACGGAAATTGCGTCGCTATGAAATACGAGTACTATGTCTTCTAAGACATTTCCTTCTAAATCGAGTAACGTTTCTATGGAAACGACAGGATTTTCTTTTGGGATGCGACAATCTCATTTCAGATCCACTAATCCTTCTTTACTGCATCCCTCACTCCCACACATTGACGAAATCACACGGATATTGCGTCGCTATGAAATTCGAGTACTATGTCTTCTAAGACATTTCCTTCTAAATCGAGTAACGTTTCTATGGAAACGACAGGATTTTCTTTTGGGATACGACAATCTCATTTCCGATCCACTAATCCTTCTTTACTGCATCCCTCACTCCCACACATTGAAGATTTCACACGGAAATTGCGTCGCTATGAAATACGAGTACTATGACTTCTAAGACATTTCCTTCTAAATCGAGTAACGTTACTATGGAAACGACAGGATTTTCTTTTGGGATACGACAATCTCATTTCAGATCCACTAATCCTTCTTTACTGCTTCCCTCACTCCCAAACATTGACGAATTCACACGGAAATTGGGTCGCTATGAAATACGAGTACTATGTGTTCTAAGACATTTCCTTCTAAATCGAGTAACGTTTCTATGGAAACGACAGGATTTTCTTTTGGGATACGACAGTCACATTTCCGATCCACTAATCCATCTTTACCCGCATCCCTCACTCCTAAACATTGACGAATTCACACGGAAATTGCGTCGCTATGAAATACTATGTGTTCTAAGACATTTCTTTCTAAATCGAGTAACGTTTCTATGGAAACGACAGAATTTTCTTCTGGGATTCGACAATCTCATTTCCGATCCACTAATCCTTCTTTACTGCATCCCTCACTCCCACACATTGACGAATTCACACGGAAATTGCGTCGCTATGAAATACGAGTACTATATGTTCTAAGACATTTCCTTCTAAATCGAGTAACGTTTCTATGGAAACGACTGGATTTTCTTTTGGGATACGACAATCTCATTTCCGATCCACTAATCCTTCTTTACTGCATCCCTCACTCCCAAACATTGACGAATTCACACGGAAATTCCGTCGCTATGAAATACGAGTACTATGTTTTCTAAGACATTTAGTTCTAAATCGAGTAACGTTTCTATGGAAACGACAGGATTTTCTTTTGGGACACGACAATCACATTTCCGATCCACTAATCCATCTTTACCCGCATCCCTCACTCCCAAACATTGACGAATTCACACGGAAATTGAGTCCTATGAAATACTATGTGTTCTAAGACATTTCTTTCGAAATCGAGTAACGTTTCTATGGAAACGACAGAATTTTCTTTTGGGATACGACAATCTCATTTCCGATCCACTAATCCTTCTTTACTGCATCCCTCACTCCCACACATTGACGAATTCACACGGACATTGCTTCGCAATGAAATACGAGTACTATGTCTTCTAAGACATTTCCTTCTATATCGAGTAACGTTTCTATGGAAACGACAGGATTTTCTTGTGGGATACGAGAATCACATTTCCGATCCACTAATCCTTCATTACTGCATCCCTCACTCCCACACATTGACAAATTCACACGGAAATTGCGACGCTATGAAATACGAGTACTATGTCTTCTAAGACATTTCCTTCTAAATCGAGTAACGTTTCTATGGAAACGACAGGATTTTCTTGTGGGATACGACAATCACATTTCCGATCCACTAATCCTTCTTTACTGCATCCCTCACTCCCACACATTGACGAATTCACATGGAAATTGCGTCGCTATGAAATACGAGTACTATGTCTTCTAAGACATTTCCTTCTAAATCGAGTAAAGTTTCTATGGAAACGACAGGATTTTCTTTTGGGATACGACAATTACATTTCCGATCTACTAATCTATCTTTACCCGCATCCCTCACTCCCAAACATTGACGAATTCACACGGAAATTGCGTCGCTATGAAATACTATGTGTTCTAAGACATTTCTTTCTAAATCTAGTAATGTTTCTATGGAAACGACAGGATTTTCTTTTGGGATACGACAATCTCATTTCCGATCCACTAATCCTTCTTTACTGCATCCCTCACTCCCACACATTGACGAATTCACACGGAAATTGCTTCGCTATGAAATACGAGTACTATGTCTTCTAAGACATTTCCTTCAAAATCGAGTAACGTTTCTATGGAAACGACAGGATTTTCTTTTGGGATACGACTATTACATTTCCGATCCACGTATCCTTCTTTACTGCATCCCTCACTCCCACACATTGACGAATTCACACGGAAATTGCATCGCTATGAAATACTATGTGTTCAAGACATTTCTTTCTAAATCTAGTAACGCTTCTATGGAAACGACAGGATTTTCTTTTGGGATACGACAATCTCATTTCCGATCCACTAATCCTTCTTTACTGCATCCCTCACTCCCACACATTGACGAATTCACACGGAAATTGCGTCGCTATGAAACACGAGTACTATGTGTTCTAAGACATTTCCTTCTAAATCGAGTAACGTTTCTATGGAAACGACAGGATTTTCTTTTGGGATACGACTATTACATTTCCGATCCACTAATCCATCTTTACCCGCATCCCTCACTCCCAAACATTGACGAATTCACACGGAAATTGCGTCGCTATGAAATACTATGTGTTCTAAGACATTTCTTTCTAAATCGAGTAACGTTTCTATGGAAACGACAGGATTTTCTTTTGGGATACGACAATCTCATTTCCGATCCACTAATCCTTCTTTATTGCATCCCTCACTCCCACACATTGACGAATTCACACGGAAATTGCGTCGCTATGAAATACGAGTACCATGTCTTCTAAGACATTTCCTTCTAAATCGAGTAACGTTTCTATGGAAACGACAGGATTTTCTTGTGAGATACGACAATCTCATTTCAGATCCACTAATCCTTCTTTACTGCACCCATCACTCCCACACATTGACGAATTCACACGGAAATTGCGTCGCTATGAAATACTACGTTTTCTAAGGCATTTCCCTCTAAATCGAGTAACGTTTCAATGGAAACGACAGGATTTTCTTTTGGGATACGACAATCTCATTTCCGATCCACTAATCCTTCTTTACTGCATCCCTCAGTCCCACACATTGACGAATTCACACGGAAATTGCGTCGCTATGAAATACGAGTACTATGTCTTGTAAGACATTTTCTTCTAAATCGAGTAACGTTTCTATGGAAACGACAGGATTTTCTTTTGGGATACGACAATCTCATTTCCGATCCACTAATCCTTCTTTACTGCATCCCTCACTCCCACACATTAACGAATTCACACGGAAATTGCGTTGCTATGAAATACGAGTAGTATGTCTTCTAAGACATTTCCTTCTAAATCGAGTAACGTTTCTATGGAAACGACAGGATTTTCTTTTGGGATACGACAATCTCATTTCAGATCCACTAATCCTTCTTTACTGCATCCCTCACTCCCACACATTGACGAATTCTCACGGAAATGGCGTCGCTATGAAATACTATGTGTTCTAAGACATTTCCCTCTAAATCGAGTAACGTTTCTATGGAAACGAAAGGATTTTCTTTTGGGATACGACAATCTCATTTCCGATCCACTAATCCTTCTTTACTGCATCCCTCACTCCCACACATTGACGAATTCACACGGAAATTGCGTCGCTATGAAATACGAGTACTATCTGTTCTAAGACATTTCCTTCTAAATCGAGTAACGTTTCTATGGAAACGACAGGATTTTCTTTTGGGATACGACAATGTCATTTCCGATCCACTAATCCTTCTTTACTGCATCCCTCACTCCCACACATTGACAAATTCACACGGAAATTGCGTCTCTATGAATTACAATGTGTTCTATGACTTCTCCTTCTAAATCAAGTAACGTTTCTTTGGAAACGACAGGACTTTTTTTTTGGATACGACAATCTCATTTCCGATCCACTAATCCTTCTTTACTGCATCCCTCACTCCCAAACATTGACGATTTCACACGGAAATTGCGTCGCTATGAAGTACTATGTGTTCTAAGACATTTCCTTCTAAATCGGGTAACGTTTCTATGGAAACGACAGGATTTTCTTTCGGGATACGACAATCTCATTTCCCATCCACTAATACTTCTTTACTGCATCCCCCACTCCCAAGCATTGACGAATTCACACGGAAATTTGCGTCGCTATGAATTACTATGGGTTCTATGACTTCTCCTTCTAAATCGAGTAACGTTTCTATGGAAACGACAGGATTTTCTTTTGGGATACGACAATCTCATTTCCGATCCACTAATCCTTCTTTACTGCATCCCTCACTCCCACACATTGACAATTTCACACGGAAATTGCGTCTCTATGAATTACAATGGGTTCTATGACTTCTCCTTCTAAATCAAGTAACGTTTCTATGGAAACGACAGGACTTTTTTTTTGGATACGACAATCTCATTTCCGATCCACTAATCCTTCTTTACTGCATCCCTCACTCCCAAACATTGACGATTTCACACGGAAATTGCGTCGCTATGAAATACTATGTGTTCTAAGACATTTCCCTCTAAATCGAGTAACGTTTCAATGGAAACGACATTATTTTCTTTTGGGATACGACAATCTCATTTCCGATCCACTAATCCTTCTTTACTGCATCCCTCACTCCCACACATTGACGAATTCACACGGAAATTGCGTCGCTATGAAATACGAGTACTATGTCTTCTAAGACATTTCCTTCTAAATCGAGTAACGTTTCTATGGAAACGACAGGATTATCTTTTGGGATACGACAATCTCATTTCCGATCCACTAATCCTTCTTTACTGCATCCCTCACTCCCACACATTGACGAATTCACACGGAAATTGCGTCGCTATGAAATACGAGTACTATGTCTTCTAAGACATTTCCTTCTAAATCGAGTAACGTTTCTATGGAAACGACAGGATTTTCTTTTGGGATGCGACAATCTCATTTCCGATCCACTAATCCTTCTTTACTGCATCCCTCACTCCCACACATTGACGAATTCACACGGAAATTGCGTCGCTATGAAATACGAGTACTATGTCTTCTAAGACATTTCCTTCTAAATCGAGTAACGTTTCTATGGAAACGACAGGATTTTCTTTTGGGATACGACAATCTCATTTCCGATCCACTAATCCTTCTTTACTGCATCCCTCACTCCCACACATTGAAGAATTCACACGGAAATTGCGTCGCTATGAAATACGAGTACTATGTCTTCTAAGACATTTCCTTCTAAATCGAGTAACGTTACTATGGAAACGACAGGATTTTCTTTTGGGATACGACAATCTCATTTCAGATCCACTAATCCTTCTTTACTGCATCCCTCACTCCCACACATTGACGAATTCTCACGGAAATGGCGTCGCTATGAAATACTATGTGTTCTAAGACATTTCCCTCTAAATCGAGTAACGTTTCTATGGAAACGACAGGATTTTCTTTTGGGATACGACAATCTCATTTCCGATCCACTAATCCTTCTTTACTGCATCCCTCACTCCCACACATTGACGAATTCACACGGAAATTGCGTCGCTATGAAATACGAGTACTATCTGTTCTAAGACATTTCCTTCTAAATCGAGTAACGTTTCTATGGAAACGACAGGATTTTCTTTTGGGATACGACAATGTCATTTCCGATCCACTAATCCTTCTTTACTGCATCCCTCACTCCCACACATTGACAAATTCACACGGAAATTGCGTCTCTATGAATTACAATGTGTTCTATGACTTCTCCTTCTAAATCAAGTAACGTTTCTTTGGAAACGACAGGACTTTTTTTTTGGATACGACAATCTCATTTCCGATCCACTAATCCTTCTTTACTGCATCCCTCACTCCCAAACATTGACGATTTCACACGGAAATTGCGTCGCTATGAAGTACTATGTGTTCTAAGACATTTCCTTCTAAATCGGGTAACGTTTCTATGGAAACGACAGGATTTTCTTTCGGGATACGACAATCTCATTTCCCATCCACTAATACTTCTTTACTGCATCCCCCACTCCCAAGCATTGACGAATTCACACGGAAATTTGCGTCGCTATGAATTACTATGGGTTCTATGACTTCTCCTTCTAAATCGAGTAACGTTTCTATGGAAACGACAGGATTTTCTTTTGGGATACGACAATCTCATTTCCGATCCACTAATCCTTCTTTACTGCATCCCTCACTCCCACACATTGACAATTTCACACGGAAATTGCGTCTCTATGAATTACAATGGGTTCTATGACTTCTCCTTCTAAATCAAGTAACGTTTCTATGGAAACGACAGGACTTTTTTTTTGGATACGACAATCTCATTTCCGATCCACTAATCCTTCTTTACTGCATCCCTCACTCCCAAACATTGACGATTTCACACGGAAATTGCGTCGCTATGAAATACTATGTGTTCTAAGACATTTCCCTCTAAATCGAGTAACGTTTCAATGGAAACGACAGGATTTTCTTTTGGGATACGACAATCTCATTTCCGATCCACTAATCCTTCTTTACTGCATCCCTCACTCCCACACATTGACGAATTCACACGGAAATTGCGTCGCTATGAAATACGAGTACTATGTCTTCTAAGACATTTCCTTCTAAATCGAGTAACGTTTCTATGGAAACGACAGGATTATCTTTTGGGATACGACAATCTCATTTCCGATCCACTAATCCTTCTTTACTGCATCCCTCACTCCCACACATTGACGAATTCACACGGAAATTGCGTCGCTATGAAATACGAGTACTATGTCTTCTAAGACATTTCCTTCTAAATCGAGTAACGTTTCTATGGAAACGACAGGATTTTCTTTTGGGATGCGACAATCTCATTTCCGATCCACTAATCCTTCTTTACTGCATCCCTCACTCCCACACATTGACGAATTCACACGGAAATTGCGTCGCTATGAAATACTATGTGTACTAAGACATTTCTTTCTAAATCGAGTAACGTTTCTATGGAAACGACAGGATTTTCTTTTGGGATACGACAATCTCATTTCCGATCCACTAATCCTTCTTTACTGCATCCCTCACTCCCACACATTGACGAATTCACACGGAAATTGCGTCGCTATGAAATACGAGTACTATGTCTTCTAAGACATTTCCTTCTAAATCGAGTAACGTTTCTATGGAAACGACAGGATTATCTTTTGGGATACGACAATCTCATTTCCGATCCACTAATCCTTCTTTACTGCATCCCTCACTCCCACACATTGACGAATTCACACGGAAATTGCGTCGCTATGAAATACGAGTACTATGTCTTCTAAGACATTTCCTTCTAAATCGAGTAACGTTTCTATGGAAACGACAGGATTTTCTTTTGGGATGCGACAATCTCATTTCCGATCCACTAATCCTTCTTTACTGCATCCCTCACTCCCACACATTGACGAATTCACACGGAAATTGCGTCGCTATGAAATACGAGTACTATGTCTTCTAAGACATTTCCTTCTAAATCGAGTAACGTTTCTATGGAAACGACAGGATTTTCTTTTGGGATACGACAATCTCATTTCCGATCCACTAATCCTTCTTTACTGCATCCCTCACTCCCACACATTGAAGAATTCACACGGAAATTGCGTCGCTATGAAATACGAGTACTATGTCTTCTAAGACATTTCCTTCTAAATCGAGTAACGTTACTATGGAAACGACAGGATTTTCTTTTGGGATACGACAATCTCATTTCAGATCCACTAATCCTTCTTTACTGCATCCCTCACTCCCACACATTGACGAATTCTCACGGAAATGGCGTCGCTATGAAATACTATGTGTTCTAAGACATTTCCCTCTAAATCGAGTAACGTTTCTATGGAAACGACATGATTTTCTTTTGGGATACGACAATCTCATTTCCGATCCACTAATCCTTCTTTACTGCATCCCTCACTCCCACACATTGACGAATTCACACGGAAATTGCGTCGCTATGAAATACGAGTACTATCTGTTCTAAGACATTTCCTTCTAAATCGAGTAACGTTTCTATGGAAACGACAGGATTTTCTTTTGGGATACGACAATGTCATTTCCGATCCACTAATCCTTCTTTACTGCATCCCTCACTCCCACACATTGACAAATTCACACGGAAATTGCGTCTCTATGAATTACAATGTGTTCTATGACTTCTCCTTCTAAATCAAGTAACGTTTCTTTGGAAACGACAGGACTTTTTTTTTGGATACGACAATCTCATTTCCGATCCACTAATCCTTCTTTACTGCATCCCTCACTCCCAAACATTGACGATTTCACACGGAAATTGCGTCGCTATGAAGTACTATGTGTTCTAAGACATTTCCTTCTAAATCGGGTAACGTTTCTATGGAAACGACAGGATTTTCTTTCGGGATACGACAATCTCATTTCCCATCCACTAATACTTCTTTACTGCATCCCCCACTCCCAAGCATTGACGAATTCACACGGAAATTTGCGTCGCTATGAATTACTATGGGTTCTATGACTTCTCCTTCTAAATCGAGTAACGTTTCTATGGAAACGACAGGATTTTCTTTTGGGATACGACAATCTCATTTCCGATCCACTAATCCTTCTTTACTGCATCCCTCACTCCCACACATTGACAATTTCACACGGAAATTGCGTCTCTATGAATTACAATGGGTTCTATGACTTCTCCTTCTAAATCAAGTAACGTTTCTATGGAAACGACAGGACTTTTTTTTTGGATACGACAATCTCATTTCCGATCCACTAATCCTTCTTTACTGCATCCCTCACTCCCAAACATTGACGATTTCACACGGAAATTGCGTCGCTATGAAATACTATGTGTTCTAAGACATTTCCCTCTAAATCGAGTAACGTTTCAATGGAAACGACAGGATTTTCTTTTGGGATACGACAATCTCATTTCCGATCCACTAATCCTTCTTTACTGCATCCCTCACTCCCACACATTGACGAATTCACACGGAAATTGCGTCGCTATGAAATACGAGTACTATGTCTTCTAAGACATTTCCTTCTAAATCGAGTAACGTTTCTATGGAAACGACAGGATTATCTTTTGGGATACGACAATCTCATTTCCGATCCACTAATCCTTCTTTACTGCATCCCTCACTCCCACACATTGACGAATTCACACGGAAATTGCGTCGCTATGAAATACGAGTACTATGTCTTCTAAGACATTTCCTTCTAAATCGAGTAACGTTTCTATGGAAACGACAGGATTTTCTTTTGGGATGCGACAATCTCATTTCCGATCCACTAATCCTTCTTTACTGCATCCCTCACTCCCACACATTGACGAATTCACACGGAAATTGCGTCGCTATGAAATACGAGTACTATGTCTTCTAAGACATTTCCTTCTAAATCGAGTAACGTTTCTATGGAAACGACAGGATTTTCTTTTGGGATACGACAATCTCATTTCCGATCCACTAATCCTTCTTTACTGCATCCCTCACTCCCACACATTGAAGAATTCACACGGAAATTGCGTCGCTATGAAATACGAGTACTATGTCTTCTAAGACATTTCCTTCTAAATCGAGTAACGTTACTATGGAAACGACAGGATTTTCTTTTGGGATACGACAATCTCATTTCAGATCCACTAATCCTTCTTTACTGCTTCCCTCACTCCCAAACATTGACGAATTCACACGGAAATTGCGTCGCTATGAAATACGAGTACTATGTGTTCTAAGACATTTCCTTCTAAATCGAGTAACGTTTCTATGGAAACGACAGGATTTTCTTTTGGGATACGACAGTCACATTTCCGATCCACTAATCCATCTTTACCCGTATCCCTCACTCCCAAACATTGACGAATTCACACGGAAATTGCGCCGCTATGAAATACTATGTGTTCTAAGACATTTCTTTCTAAATCGAGTAACGTTTCTATGGAAACGACAGAATTTTCTTTTGGGATTCGACAATCTCATTTCCGATCCACTAATCCTTCTTTACTGCATCCCTCACTCCCACACATTGACGAATTCACACGGAAATTGCGTCGCTATGAAATACGAGTACTATATGTTCTAAGACATTTCCTTCTAAATCGAGTAACGTTTCTATGGAAACGACTGGATTTTCTTTTGGAATACGACAATCTCATTTCCGATCCACTAATCCTTCTTTACTGCATCCCTCACTCCCAAACATTGACGAATTCACACGGAAATTCCGTCGCTATGAAATACGAGTACTATGTTTTCTAAGACATTTCCTTCTAAATCGAGTAACGTTTCTATGGAAACGACAGGATTTTCTTATGGGACACGACAATCACATTTCCGATCCACTAATCCATCTTTACCCGCATCCCTCACTCCCAAACATTGACGAATTCACACGGAAATTGAGTCCTATGAAATACTATGTGTTCTAAGACATTTCTTTCGAAATCGAGTAACGTTTCTATGGAAACGACAGAATTTTCTTTTGGGATACGACAATCTCATTTCCGATCCACTAATCCTTCTTTACTGCATCCCTCACTCCCACACATTCACGAATTCACACGGAAATTGCGTCGCTATGAAATACGAGTACTATGTGTTCTAAGACATTTCCTTCTTAATCGAGTAACGTTTCTATGGAAACGACAGGATTTTCTTTTGGGATACGGCAATTACATTTCCGATCCACTAATCCATCTTTACCCGCATCCCTCACTCCCAAACATTGACGAACTCACACGGAAATTGCGTCGCTATGAAATACTATGTGTTCTAAGACATTTCTTTCTAAATCGAGTAACGTTTCTATGGAAACGACAGGATTTTCTTTTGGGATACGACAATCTCATTTCCGATCCACTAATCCTTCTTTACTGCATCCCTCATTCCCACACATTGACGAATTCACACGGAAATTGCGTCGCTATGAAATACGAGTACTATGTCTTCTAAGACATTTCCTTCTATATTGAGTAACGTTTCTATGGAAACGACAGGATTTTCTTGTGGGATACGACAATCACATTTCCGATCAACTAATCCTTCATTACTGCATCCCTCACTCCCACACATTGACAAATTCACACGGAAATTGCGACGCTATGAAATACGAGTACTATGTCTTCTAAGACATTTCCTTCTAAATCGAGTAACGTTTCTATGGAAACGACAGGATTTTCTTGTGGGATACGACAATCACAATTCCGATCCACTAATCCATCTTTACTGCATCCCTCACTCCCACACATTGACGAATTCACATGGAAATTGCGTCGCTATGAAATACGAGTACTATGTCTTCTAAGACATTTCCTTCTAAATCGAGTAAAGTTTCTATGGAAACGACAGGATTTTCTTTTGGGATACGACAATTACATTTCCGATCCACTATTCCATCTTTACCCGCATCCCTCACTCCCAAACATTGACGAATTCACACGGAAATTGCGTCGCTATGAAATACTATGTGTTCTAAGACATTTCTTTCTAAATCTAGTAACGTTTCTATGGAAACGACAGGATTTTCTTTTGGGATACGACAATCTCATTTCCGATCCACTAATCCTTCTTTACTGCATCCCTCACTCCCACACATTGACGAATTCACACGGAAATTGCGTCGCTATGAAATACGAGTACTATGTCTTCTAAGACATTTCCTTCAAAATCGAGTAACGTTTCTATGGAAACGACAGGATTTTATTTTGGGATACGACTATTACATTTCCGATCCACTAATCCTTCTTTACTGCATCCCTCACTCCCACACATTGACGAATTCACACGGAAATTGCGTCGCTATGAAATACTATGTGTTCAAGACATTTCTTTCTAAATCTAGTAACGTTTCTATGGAAACGACAGGATTTTCTTTTGGGATACGACAATCTCATTTCCGATCCACTAATCCTTCTTTACTGCATTCCTCACTCCCACACATTGACGAATTCACACGGAAATTGCGTCGCTATGAAATACGAGTACTATGTCTTCTAAGACATTTCCTTCTAAATCGAGTAACGTTTCTATGGAAACGACAGGATTTTCTTTTGGGATACGACTATTACATTTCCGATCCACTAATCCATCTTGACCCGCATCCCTCACTCCCAAACATTGACGAATTCACACGGAAATTGCGTCGCTATGAAATACTATGTGTTCTAAGACATTTCTTTCTAATTCGAGTAACGTTTCTATGGAAACGACAGGATTTTCTTTTGGGATACGACAATCTCATTTCCGATCCACTAATCCTTCTTTACTGCATCCCTCACTCCCACACATTGACGAATTCACACGGAAATTGCGTCGCTGTGAAATACGAGTACTATGTCTTCTAAGACATTTCCTTCTAAATCGAGTAACGTTTCTATGGAAACGACAGGATTTTCTTGTGGGATACGACAATCTCATTTCAGATCCACTAATCCTTCTTTACTGGATCCCTCAATCCCACACATTGACGAATTCACACGGACATTGCGTCGCTATGAAATACTATGTTTTCTAAGGCCTTTCCCTCTAAATCGAGTAACGTTTCAATGGAAACGACAGGATTTTCTTTTGGGATACGACAATCTCATTTCCGATCCACTAATCCTTCTTTACTGCATCCCTCATTCCCACACATTGACGAATTCACACGGAAATTGCGTCGCTATGAAATACGAGTACTATGTCTTCTAAGACATTTCCTTCTAAATCGAGTAACGTTTCTATGGAAACGACAGGATTTTCTTTTGGGATACGACAATCTCATTTCCGATCCACTAATCCTTCTTTACTGCATCCCTCACTCCCACACATTAACGAATTCACACGGAAATTGCGTCGCTATGAAATACGAGTAGTATGTCTTCTAAGACATTTCCTTCTAAATCGAGTAACGTTTCTATGGAAACGACAGGATTTTCTTGTGGGATACGACAATCTCATTTCAGATCCACTAATCCTTCTTTACTGCATCCCTCACTCCCACACATTGACGAATTCACACGGAAATTGCGTCGGTATGAAATACTATGTGTTCTAAGACATTTCCCTCTAAATCGAGTAACGTTTCTATGGAAACGACAGGATTTTCTTTTGGGATACGACAATCTCATTTCCGATCCACTAATCCTTCTTTACTGCATCCCTCACGCCCACACATTGACGAATTCACACGGAAATTGCGTCGCTATGAAATACGAGTACTATCTGTTCTAAGACATTTCCTTCTAAATCGAGTAACGTTTCTATGGAAACGACAGGATTTTCTTTTGGGATACGACAATCTCATTTCCGATCCACTAATCCTTCTTTACTGCATCCCTCACTCCCACACATTGACAAATTCACACGGAAATTGCGTCTCTATGAATTACAATGGGTTCTATGACTTCTCCTTCTAAATCAAGTAACGTTTCTATGGAAACGACAGGACTTTTTTTTTGGATACGACAATCTCATTTCCGATCCACTAATCCTTCTTTACTGCATCCCTCACTCCCAAACATTGACGATTTCACACGGAGATTGCGTCGCTATGAAATACTATGTGTTCTAAGACATTTCCTTCTAAATCGAGTAACGTTTCTATGGAAACGACAGGATTTTCTTTTGGGATACGACAATCTCATTTCCCATCCACTAATCCTTCTTTACTGCATCCCCGACTCCCAAGCATTGACGAATTCACACGGAAATTTGCGTCGCTATGAATTACTATGGGTTCTATGACTTCTCCTTCTAAATCGAGTAACATTTCTATGGAAACGACAGGATTTTCTTTTGGGATATGACAATCTCATTTCCGATCCACTAATCCGTCTTTACTGCATCCCTCACTCCCACACATTGATGAATTCACACGGAAATTGCGTCGCTATGAAATACGAGTACTATGTGTTCTAAGACATTTCCTTCTAAATCGAGTAACGTTTCTATGGAAACGACAGGATTTTCTTTTGGGATACGACAATCACATTTCCGATCCACTAATCCTTCTTTACTGCATCCCTCACTCCCAAACATTGACGAATTAACATGGAAATTCCGTCGCTATGAAATACGAGTACTATGTGTTCTAAGACATTTCCTTCTAAATCGAGTAACGTTTCTATGGAAACGACACGATTTTCTTTTGGGATACGACAATCTCATTTCCGATCCACTAATCCTTTTTTACTGCATCCCTCACTCCCACACATTGACGAATTCACACGGAAATTGCGTCGCTATGAAATACTATGTGTTCTAAGACATTTCCTTCTAAATCGAGTAACGTTTCTATGGAAACGACAGGATTTTCTTTTGGGATACGACAATCACATTTCCGATCCACTAATCCTTCTTTACTGCATCCCTCTCTCCCACACATTGACGAATTCACACGGAAATTGCGTCGCCATGAAAAACGAGTACTTTGTGTTCTAAGACATTTCCTTCTAAATCGAGTAACGTTTCTATGGAAACGCCAGGATTTTCTTTTGGGATACGACAATCACATTTCCGATCCACTAATCCTTCTTTACTGCATCCCTCACTCCCAAACATTGACGATTTCACACGGAAATTGCGTCGCTATGAAATACGAGTACTATGTGTTCTAAGACATTTCCTTCTAAATCGAGTAACGTTTCTATGGAAACGACAGGATTTTCTTTTGGGATACGACAATCTCATTTCCGATCCACTAATCCTTCTTTACTGCATCCCTCACTCCCACACATTGACGAATTCACACGGAAATTGCGTCGCTATGAAATACGAGTACTATCTGTTCTAAGACATTTCCTTCTAAATCGAGTAACGTTTCTATGGAAACGACAGGATTTTCTTTTGGGATACGACAATCTCATTTCCGATCCACTAATCCTTCTTTACTGCATCCCTCACCTTCACACATTGACGAATTCACACGGAAATTGCGTCGCTATGAAATACGAGTACTATGTCTTCTAAGACATTTCCTTCTAAATCGAGTAACGTTTCTATGGAAACGACAGGATTTTCTTTTGGGATACGACAATCTCATTTCAGATCCACTAATCCTTCTTTACTGCATCCCTCACTCCCACACATTGACGAATTCACACGGAAATTGCGTAGCTCTGAAATACGAGTCCTATGTTTTCTAAGATGGTTCAAATGGTTCAAATGGCTCTGAGCACTATGGGACTTAACATCTATGGTCATCAGTCCCCTAGAATTTAGAACTACTTAAACCTAACTAACCTAAGGACATCACACAACACCCAGCCATTACGAGGCAGAGAAAATCCCTGACCCCGCAGGGAATCGAACCCGGGAACCCGGGCGTGATAAGCGAGAACGCTACCGCACGACCTCGAGATGCGGGCTGTCTTCTAAGACATTTCCTTCTAAATCGAGTAACGTTTCTATGGAAACGACAGGATTTTCTTTTGGGATACGACAATTACATTTCCGATCCACTAATCCATCTTTACCCGCATCACTCACTCCCAAACATTGACGAATTCACACGGAAATTGCGTCGCTATGAAATACTATGTGTTGTAAGACATTTCTTTCTAAATCGAGTAACGTTTCTATGGAAACGACAGGATTTTCTTTTGGGATACGACAATCTCATTTCCGATCCACTAATCCTTCTTTACTGCATCCCTCACTCCCACACATTGACGAATTCACACGGAAATTGCGTCGCTATGAAATACGAGTACTATGTGTTCTAAGACATTTCCTTCTAAATCGAGTAACGTTTCTATGGAAATGACAGGATTTTCTTGTGGGATACGACAATCACATTTCCGATCCACTAATCCTTCTTTACTGCATCCCTCACTCCCACACATTGACAAATTCACACGGAAATTGCGTCTCTATGAATTACTATGGGTTCTATGACTTCTCCTTCTAAATCAAGAATCGTTTCTATGGAAACGACAGGACTTTTTTTTTGGATACGACAATCTCATTTCTGATCCACTAATCCTTCTTTACTGCATCCCTCACTCCCAAACATTGACGATTTCACACGGAAATTGCGTCGCTATGAAATACTATGTGTTCTAAGACATTTCCTTCTAAATCGAGTAACGTTTCTATGGAAGCGACAGGATTTTCTTTTGGGATACGACAATCTCATTTCCCATCCACTAATCCTTCTTTACTGCATCCCCCACTCCCAAGCATTGACGAATTCACACGGAAATTTGCGTCGCTATGAATTACTATGGGTTCTATGACTTCTCCTTCTAAATCGAGTAACGTTTCTATGGAAACGACAGGATTTTCTTTTGGGATACGACAATCTCATTTCCGATCCACTAATCCGTCTTTACTGCATCCCTCACTCCCACACATTGATGAATTCACACGGAAATTGCGTCGCTATGAAATACGAGTACTATGTGTTCTAAAACATTTCCTTCTAAATCGAGTAACGATTCTATGGAAACGACAGGATTTTCTTTTGGGATACGACAATCACATTTCCGATCCACTAATCCTTCTTTACTGCATCCCTCACTCCCAAACATTGACGAATTAACATGGAAATTCCGTCGCTATGAAATACGAGTACTATGTGTTCTAAGACATTTCCTTCTAAAACGAGTAACGTTTCTATGGAAACGACACTATTTTCTTTTGGGATTCGACAATCTCATTTCCGATCCACTAATCCTTTTTTACTGCATCCCTCACTCCCACACATTGACGAATTCACACGGAAATTGCGTCGCTATGAAATACTATGTGTTCTAAGACATTTCTTTCTAAATCGAGTAACGTTTCTATGGAAACGACTAGATTTTCTTTTGGGATACGACAATCTCATTTCCGATCCACTAATCCTTCTTTACTGCATCCCTCACTCCCACACATTGACGAATTCACACGGAAATTGCGTCGCTATGAAATACGAGTACTATGTGTTCTAAGACATTTCCTTCTAAATCGAGTAACGTTCCTATGGAAACGACAGGATTTTCTTTTGGGATACGACAATCACATTTCCGATCCACTAATCCTTCTTTACTGCATCCCTAACTCCCACACATTGACGAATTCACACGGAAATTGCGTCGCTATGAATTACTGTGGGTTCTATGACTACTCCTTCTAAATCAAGTAACGTTTCTATGGAAACGACAGGACTTTTTTTCGGATACGACAATCTCACTTCCGATCCACTAATCCTTCTTTACTGCATCCCTCACTCCTAAACATTGACGAATTCACACGGAAATTGCGTCGCTATGAAATACTATGTGTTCTAAGACATTTCCTTCTAAATCGAGTAACGTTTCTATGGAAACGACAGGATTTTCTTTTGGGATACGACAATCACATTTCCCATCCACTAATCCTTCTTTACTGCATCCCCCACTCCCAAACATTGGCGAATACACACGGAAATTGCGTCGCTATGAAATACGAGTACTATGTGTTCTAAGACATTTCCTTCTAAATCGAGTAACGTTTCTATGGAAACGACAGGATTTTCTTTTGGGATACGACAATCTCATTTCCGACCCACTAATCCTTCTTTACTGCATCCATCACTCACACACATTGACGAATTCACACGGAAATTGCGTCGCTACGATATACGAGTAATATGTGTTCTAAGACATTTCCTTCTAAATCGAGTAACGTTTCTATGGAAACGACAGGATTTTCTTTTGGGATACGACAATCTCATTTCCGATCCACTAATCCTTCTTTACTGCATCCCTCACTCCCAAACATTGACGAATTCACACGGAAATTGCGTCGCTATGAAATACTATGTGTTCTAAGACATTTCTTTCTAAATCGAGTAGCGTTTCTATGGAAACGACAGGATTTTCTTTTGGGATACAACAATTACATTTCCGATCCACTAATCCATCTTTACCCGCATCACTCACTCCCAAACATTGACGAATTCACACGGAAATTGCGTCGCTATGAAATACTATGTGTTGTAACACATTTCTTTCTAAATCAAGTAACGTTTCTATGGAAACGACAGGATTTTCTTTTGGGATACGACAATCTCATTTCCGATCCACTAATCCTTCTTTACTGCATCCCTCACTCCCACACATTGACGAATTCACACGGAAATTGCGTCGCTATGAAATACGAGTACTATGTGTTCTAAGACATTTCCTTCTAAATCGAGTAACGTTTCTATGGAAACGACAGGATTTTCTTGTGGGATACGACAATCACATTTCCGATCCACTAATCCTTCTTTACTGCATCCCTCACTCCCACACATTGACAAATTCACACGGAAATTGCGTCTTTATGAATTACAATGGGTTCTATGACTTCTCCTTCTAAATCAAGTAACGTTTCTATGGAAACGACGGGACTTTTTTTTTTTTGGATACGACAATCTCATTTCCGATCCACTAATCCTTCTTTACTGCATCCCTCACTCCCAAACATTGACGAATTTACACGGAAACTGCGTCGCTATGAAATACTATGTGTTCTAAGACATTTCCTTCTAAATCGAGTAACGTTTCTATGGAAACGACAGGATTTTCTTTTGGGATACGACAATCACATTTCCGATCCACTAATCCTTCTTTACTGCATCCCTCACTCCCAAACATTGACGAATTAACATGGAAATTCCGTCGCTATGAAATACGAGTACTATGTGTTCTAAGACATTTCCTTCTAAATCGAGTAACGTTTCTATGGAAACGACAGGATTTTCTTTTGGGATACGACAATCTCATTTCCGATCCACTAATCCTTTTTTACTGCATCCCTCACTCCCACACATTGACGATTTCACACGGAAATTGCGTCGCTAAGAAATACTATGTGTTCTAAGACATTTCCTTCTAAATCGAGTAACGTTTCTATGGAAACGACAGGATTTTCTTTTGGTATACGACAATCACATTTCCGATCCACTAATCCTTCTTTACTGCATCCCTCACTCCCACACATTGACGAATTCACACGGAAATTGCGTCGCCATGAAAAACGAGTACTTTGTGTTCTAAGACATTTCCTTCTAAATCGAGTAACGTTTCTATGGAAACGCCAGAATTTTCTTTTGGGATACGACAATCACATTTCCGATCCACTAATCCTTCTTTACTGCATCTCTCACTCCCAAACATTGACGATTTCACACGGAAATTGCGTCGCTATGAAATACGAGTACTATGTGTTCTAAGACATTTCCTTCTAAATCGAGTAACGTTTCTATGGAAACGACAGGATTTTCTTTTGGGATACGACAATCTCATTTCCAATCCACTAATCCTTCTTTACTGCATCCCTCACTCACACATATTGACGAATTCACACGGAAATTGCGTCGCTACGAAATACGAGTACTATGTGTTCTAAGACATTTCCTTCTAAATCGAGTAACGTTTCTATGGAAACGACTGGATTTTCTTTTGGGATACGACAATCTCATTTCCGATCCACTAGCCCTTCTTTACTGCATCCCTCACTCCCAAACACTGACGAATTCACACGGAAATTCCGTCGCTATGAAATACGAGTACTATGTGTTCTAAGACATCTCCTTCTACATCGAGTAACGATTCTATGGAGACGACAGGATTTTCTTTTGGGATACGACAATCTCAATCCCGATCCACTAATCCTTCTTTACTGCATCCCTCACTCCCAAACATTGACGAATTCACACGGAAATTCCGTCGCTATGAAATACGAGTACTATGTGTTCTAAGACATTTCCTTCTAAATCGAGTAACGTTTCTGTGGAAACGACAGGATTTTCTTTTGGGATACGACAATCACATTTCCGATCCACTAATCCTTCTTTACTGCATCCCTCACTCCCAAACATTGACGAATTCACACGGAAATTGCGTCGCTATGAAATACTATGTGATCTAAGACATTTCTTTCTAAATCGAGTAACGTTTCTATGGAAACGACTAGATTTTCTTTTGGGATACGACAATCTCATTTCCGATCCACTAATCCTTCTTTACTGCATCCCTCACTCCCACACATTGACGAATTCACACGGAAATTGCGTCGCTATGAAATACTATGTGTTCTAAGACATTTCCTTCTAAATCGAGTAACGTTTCTGTGGAAACGACAGGATTTTCTTTTGGGATACGACAATCACATTTCCGATCCACTAATCCTTCTTTACTGCATCCCTCACTCCCACACATTGACGAATTCACACGGAAATTGCGTCGCTATGAATTACTATGGGTTCTATGACTTCTCCTTCTAAATCAAGTAACGTTTCTATGGAAACGACAGGACTTTTTTTGGGATACGACAATCTCACTTCCGATCCACTAATCCTTCTTTACTGCATCCCTCACTCCTAAACATTGACGAATTCACACGGAAATTGCGTCGCTATGAAATACTATGTGTTCTAAGACATTTCCTTCTAAATCGAGTAACGTTTCTATGGAAACGACAGGATTTTCTTTTGGGATACGACAATCTCACTTCCGATCCACTAATCCTTCTTTACTGCATCCCTCACTCCCACACATTGACGAATTCACACGGAATATGCGTCGCTATGAAATACGAGTACTATGTGTTCTAACACATCTCCTTCTACATCGAGTAACGTTTCTATGGAGACGACAGGATTTTCTTTTGGGATACGACAATCTCATTTCCGATCCACTAATCCTTCTTTACTGCATCCCTCACTCCCAAACATTGACGAATTCACACGGAAATTCCGTCGCTATGAAATACGAGTACTATGTGTTCTAAGACATTTCCTTCTAAATCGAGTAACGTTTCTATGGAAACGACAGGATTTTCTTTTGGGATACGACAATCACATTTCCGATCCACTAATCCTCCTTTACTGCATCCCTCACTCCCAAACATTCACGAATTAACATGGAAATTCCGTCGCTATGAAATATGAGTACTATGTGTTCTAAGACATTTCCTTCTAAATCGAGTAACGTTTCTATGGAAACGACAGGATTTTCTTTTGGGATACGACAATCTCATTTCCGATCCACTAATCCGTCTTTACTGCATCCGTCACTCCCACACATTGACGAATTCACACGGAAATTTGCGTCGCTATGAATTACTATGGGTTCTATGACTTCTCCTTCTAAATCGAGTAACGTTTCTATGGAAACGACAGGATTTTCTTTTGGGATACGACAATCTCATTTCCGATCCACTAATCCGTCTTTACTGCATCCCTCACTCCCACACATTGACGAATTCACACGGAAATTGCGTCGCTATGAAATACGAGTACTATGTGTTCTAAGACATTTCCTTCTAAATCGAGTAACGTTTCTATGGAAACGACAGGATTTTCTTTTGGGATACGACAATCACATTTCCGATCCACTAATCCTTCTTTACTGCATCCCTCACTCCCAAACATTGACGAATTAACATGGAAATTGCGTCGCTATGAAATACGAGTACTATGTGTTCTAAGACATTTCCTTCTAAATCGAGTAACGTTTCTATGGAAACGACAGGATTTTCTTTTGGGATACGACAATCTCATTTCCGATCCACTAATCCTTTTTTACTGCATCCCTCACTCCCACACATTGACGATTTCACACGGAAATTGCGTCGCTAAGAAATACTATGTGTTCTAAGACATTTTCTTCTAAATCGAGTAACGTTTCTATGGAAACGACAGGATTTTCTTTTGGTATACGACAATCACATTTCCGATCCACTAATCCTTCTTTACTGCATCCCTCACTCCCACACATTGACGAATTCACACGGAAATTGCGTCGCCATGAAAAACGAGTACTTTGTGTTCTAAGACATTTCCTTCTAAATCGAGTAACGTTTCTATGGAAACGCCAGAATTTTCTTTTGGGATACGACAATCACATTTCCGATCCACTAATCCTTCTTTACTGCATCTCTCACTCCCAAACATTGACGATTTCACACGGAAATTGCGTCGCTATGAAATACGAGTACTATGTGTTCTAAGACATTTCCTTCTAAATCGAGTAACGTTTCTATGGAAACGACAGGATTTTCTTTTGGGATACGACAATCTCATTTCCAATCCACTAATCCTTCTTTACTGCATCCCTCACTCACACATATTGACGAATTCACACGGAAATTGCGTCGCTACGAAATACGAGTACTATGTGTTCTAAGACATTTCCTTCTAAATCGAGTAACGTTTCTATGGAAACGACTGGATTTTCTTTTGGGATACGACAATCTCATTTCCGATCCACTAGCCCTTCTTTACTGCATCCCTCACTCCCAAACACTGACGAATTCACACGGAAATTCCGTCGCTATGAAATACGAGTACTATGTGTTCTAAGACATCTCCTTCTACATCGCGTAACGATTCTATGGAGACGACAGGATTTTCTTTTGGGATACGACAATCTCATTTCCGATCCACTAATCCTTCTTTACTGCATCCCTCACTCCCAAACATTGACGAATTCACACGGAAATTCCGTCGCTATGAAATACGAGTACTATGTGTTCTAAGACATTTCCTTCTAAATCGAGTAACGTTTCTGTGGAAACGACAGGATTTTCTTTTGGGATACGACAATCACATTTCCGATCCACTAATCCTTCTTTACTGCATCCCTCACTCCCAAACATTGACGAATTCACACGGAAATTGCGTCGCTATGAAATACTATGTGATCTAAGACATTTCTTTCTAAATCGAGTAACGTTTCTATGGAAACGACTAGATTTTCTTTTGGGATACGACAATCTCATTTCCGATCCACTAATCCTTCTTTACTGCATCCCTCACTCCCACACATTGACGAATTCACACCGAAATTGCGTCGCTATGAAATACGAGTACTATGTGTTCTAAGACATTTCCTTCTAAATCGAGTAACGTTCCTATGGAAACGACAGGATTTTCTTTTGGGATACGACAATCACATTTCCGATCCACTAATCCTTCTTTACTGCATCCCACACTCCCACACATTGACGAATTCACACGGAAATTGCGTCGCTATGAATTACCTAGGGTTCTATGACTTCTCCTTCTAAATCAAGTAACGTTTCTATGGAAACGACAGGACTTTTTTTGGGATACGACAATCTCACTTCCGATCCACTAATCCTTCTTTACTGCATCCCTCACTCCTAAACATTGACGAATTCACACGGAAATTGCGTCGCTATGAAATACTATGTGTTCTAAGACATTTCCTTCTAAATCGAGTAACGTTTCTATGGAAACGACAGGATTTTCTTTTGGGATACGACAATCTCACTTCCGATCCACTAATCCTTCTTTACTGCATCCCTCACTCCCACACATTGACGAATTCACACGGAATATGCGTCGCTATGAAATACGAGTACTATGTGTTCTAACACATCTCCTTCTACATCGAGTAACGTCTCTATGGAGACGACAGGATTTTCTTTTGGGATACGACAATCTCATTTCCGATCCACTAATCCTTCTTTACTGCATCCCTCACTCCCAAACATTGACGAATTCACACGGAAATTCCGTCGCTATGAAATACGAGTACTATGTGTTCTAAGACATTTCCTTCTAAATCGAGTAACGTTTCTATGGAAACGACAGGATTTTCTTTTGGGATACGACAATCACATTTCCGATCCACTAATCCTCCTTTACTGCATCCCTCACTCCCAAACACTGACGAATTAACATGGAAATTCCGTCGCTATGAAATATGAGTACTATGTGTTCTAAGACATTTCCTTCTAAATCGAGTAACGTTTCTATGGAAACGACAGGATTTTCTTTTGGGATACGACAATCTCATTTCCGATCCACTAATCCGTCTTTACTGCATCCCTCACTCCCACACATTGACGAATTCACACGGAAATTTGCGTCGCTATGAATTACTATGGGTTCTATGACTTCTCCTTCTAAATCGAGTAACGTTTCTATGGAAACGACAGGATTTTCTTTTGGGATACGACAATCTCATTTCCGATCCACTAATCCGTCTTTACTGCATCCCTCACTCCCACACATTGACGAATTCACACGGAAATTGCGTCGCTATGAAATACGAGTACTATGTGTTCTAAGACATTTCCTTCTAAATCGAGTAACGTTTCTATGGAAACGACAGGAATTTCTTTTGGGATACGACAATCACATTTCCGATCCACTAATCCTCCTTTACTGCATCCCTCACTCCCAAACATTGACGAATTAACATGGAAATTCCGTCGCTATGAAATATGAGTACTATGTGTTCTAAGACATTTCCTTCTAAAGCGAGTAACGTTTCTATGGAAACGACAGGATTTTCTTTTGGGATACGACAATCTCATTTCCGATCCACTAATCCTTCTTTACTGCATCCCTCACTCCCACTCATTGACGAATTCACACGGAAATTGCGTCGCTATGAAATACTATGTGTTCTAAGACATTTCCTTCTAAATCGAGTAACGTTTCTATGGAAACGACAGGATTTTCTTTTGGGATACGACAATCACGTTTCCGATCCACTAATCCTTCTTTACTGCATCCCTCACTCCCACACATTGACGAATTCACACGGAAATTGCGTCGCCATGAAAAACGAGTACTTTGTGTTCTAAGACATTTCCTTCTAAATCGAGTAACGTTTCTATGGAAACGACAGGATTTTCTTTTGGGATACGACAATCACATTTGCGATCCACTAATCCTTCTTTACTGCATCCATCACTCCCAAACATTGACGAATTCACACGGAAATTGCGTCGCTATGAAATACGAGTACAATGTGTTCTAAGACATTTCCTTCTAAATCGAGTAACGTTTCTATGGAAACGACAGGATTTTCTTTTGGGATACGACAATCTCATTTCCGATCCACTAATCCTTCTTTACTGCATCCCTCACTCACACACATTGACGAAATCTCACGGAAATTGCGTCGCTACGAAATACGAGTACTATGTGTTCTAAGACATTTCCTTCTAAATCGAGTAACGTTTCTATGGAAACGACAGGATTTTCTTTTGGGATACGACAATCTCATTTCCGATCCACTAATCCTTCTTTACTGCATCCCTCACTCCCAAACACTGACGAATTCACACGGAAATTCCGTCGCTATGAAATACGAGTACTACGTGTTCTAAGACATTTCCTTCTAAATCGAGTAACGTTTCTATGGAAACGACAGGATTTTCTTTTGGGATACGACAATCACATTTCCGATCCACTAATCCTTCTTTACTGCATCCCTCACTCCCAAACATTGACGAATTCACACGGAAATTGCGTCGCTATGAAATACTATGTGTTCTAAGACATTTCTTTCTAAATCGAGTAACGTTTCTATGGAAACGACAGGATTTTCTTTTGGGATACGACAATCTCATTTCCGATCCACTAATCCATCTTTACTGCATCCCTCACTCCCACACATTGACGAATTCACACGGAAATTGCGTCGCTATTAAATACGAGTACTATGTGTTCTAAGACATTTCCTTCTAAATCGAGTAACGTTTCTATGGAAACGACCGGATTTTCTTTTGGGATACGACAATCTCATTTCCGATCCACTAATCCTTCTTTACTGCATCCCTCACTCACACACATTGACGAATTCACACGGAAATTGCGTCGCTAGGAAATACGAGTACTATGTGTTCTAAGACATTTCCTTCTAAATCGAGTGACGTTTCTATGGAAATGACAGGATTTTCTTTTGGGATACGACAATCTCATTTCCGATCCACTAATCCTTCTTTACTGCATCCCTCACTCCCAAACACTGACGAATTCACACGGAAATTCCGTCGCTATGAAATACGAGTACTATGTGTTCTAAGACATTTCCTTCTACATCGAGTAACGTTTCTATGGAAACGACAGGATTTTCTTTTGGGATACGACAATCTCATTTCCGATCCACTAATCTCTCTTTACTGCATCCCTCACTCCCAAACATTGACGAATTCACATGGAAATTCCGTCGCTATGAAATACGAGTACTATGTGTTCTAAGACATTTCCTTCTAAATCGAGTAACGTTTCTATGGAAACGACAGGATTTTCTTTTGGGATACGACAATCACATTTCCGATCCACTGATCCTTCTTTACTGCATCCCTCACTCCCAAACATTGACGAATTCACACGGAAATTGCGTCGCTATGAAATACTATGTGTTCTAAGACATTTCTTTCTAAATCGAGTAACGTTTCTATAGAAACGACAGGATTTTCTTTTGGGATACGACAATCTCATTTCCGATCCACTAATCCTTCTTTACTGCATCCCTCACTCCCACACATTGACGAATTCACACGGAAATTGCGTCGCTATGAAATACGAGTACTTAGTGTTCTAAGACATTTCCTTCTAAATCGAGTAACGTTTCTATGGAAACGACAGGATTTTCTTTTGGGATACGACAATCTCATTTCCGATCCACTAATCCTTCTTTATTGCATCCCTCACTCCCACACATTGACGAATTCACACATAAATTGCGTCGCTATGAAATACTATGTGTTCTAAGACATTTCCCTCTAAATCGAGTAACGTTTCTATGGAAACGACAGGATTTTCTTTTGGGATATGGCAATCTCATTTCCGATCCACTAATCCTTCTTTATTGCATCCCTCACTCCCAAACATTGACGAATTCACACGGAAATTCCGTCGCTATGAAATACGAGTACTATGTGTTCTAAGACATTTCCTTCTAAATCGAGTAACGTTTCTATGGAAACGACAGGATTTTCTTTTGGGATACGACAATCTCATTTCCGATCCACTAATCCTTCTTTACTGCATCCCTCACTCCCACTCATTGACGAATTCACACGGAAATTGCGTCGCTATGAAATACTATGTGTTCTAAGACATTTCCTTCTAAATCGAGTAACGTTTCTATGGAAACGACAGGATTTTCTTATGGGATACGACAATCACGTTTCCGATCCACTAATCCTTCTTTACAGCATCCCTCACTCCCACACATTGACGAATTCACACGGAAATTGCGTCGCCATGAAAAACGAGTACTTTGTGTTCTAAGACATTTCCTACTAAATCGAGTAACGTTTCTATGGAAACGACAGGATTTTCTTTTGGGATACGACAATCACATTTCCGATCTACTAATCCTTCTTTACTGCATCCTTCACTCCCAAACATTGACGAATTCACACGGAAATTGCGTCGCTATGAAATACGAGTACTATGTGTTCTAAGACATTTCCTTCTAAATCGAGTAACGTTTCTATGGAACGACAGGATTTTCTTTTGGGATACGACAATCTCATTTCCGTACCACTAATCCTTCTTTACTGCATCCCTCACTCACACACATTGACGAAATCACACGGAAATTGCGTCGCTACGAAATACGAGTACTATGTGTTCTAAGACATTTCCTTCTAAATCGAGTAACGTTTCTATGGAAACGACAGGATTTTCTTTTGGGATACGACAATCTCATTTCCGATCCACTAATCCTTCTTTACTGCATCCCTCACTCCCAAACACTGACGAATTCACACGGAAATTCCGTCGCTATGAAATACGAGTACTATGTGTTCTAAGACATTTCCTTCTACATCGAGTAACGTTTCTATGGAAACGACAGGATTTTCTTTTGGGATACGACAATCTCATTTCCGATCCACTAATCCTTCTTTACTGCATCCCTCACCCCCAAACACTGACGAATTCACACGGAAATTCCGTCGCTATGAAATACGGGTACTATGTGTTCTAAGACATTTCCTTCTAAATCGAGTAACGTTTCTATGGAAACGACAGGATTTTCTTTTGGGATACGACAATCACATTTCCGATCCACTAATCCTTCTTTACTGCATCCCTCACTCCCAAACATTGACGAATTCACACGGAAATTGCGTCGCTATGAAATACTATGTGTTCTAAGACATTTCTTTCTAAATCGAGTAACGTTTCTATGGAAACGACAGGATTTTCTTTTGGGATACGACAATCTCATTTCCGATCCACTAATCCTTCTTTACTGCATCCCTCACTCCCACACATTGACGAATTCACACGGAAATTGCGTCGCTATGAAATACGAGTACTATGTGTTCTAAGACATTTCCTTCTAAATCGAGTAACGTTTCTATGGAAACGACAGGATTTTCTTTTGGGATACGACAATCTAATTTCCGATCCACTAATCCTTCTTTACTGCATCCCTCACTCACACACATTGACGAATTCACACGGAAATTGCGTCGCTACGAAATACGAGTACTATGTGTTCTAAGACATTTCCTTCTAAATCGAGTGACGTTTCTATGGAAATGACAGGATTTTCTTTTGGGATACGACAATCTCATTTCCGATCCACTAATCCTTCTTTACTGCATCCCTCACTATCAAACACTGACGAATTCACACGGAAATTCCGTCGCTATGAAATAAGAGTACTATGTGTTCTAAGACATTTCCTTCTACATCGAGTAACGTTTCTGTGGAAACGACAGGATTTACTTTTGGGATACGACAATCTCATTTCCGATCCACTAATCTCTCTTTACTGCATCCCTCACTCCCAAACATTGACGAATTCACATGGAAATTCCGTCGCTATGAAATACGAGTACTATGTGTTCTAAGACATTTCCTTCTAAATCGAGTAACGTTTCTATGGAAACGACAGGATTTTCTTTTGGGATACGACAATCACATTTCCGATCCACTGATCCTTCTTTACTGCATCCCTCACTCCCAAACATTGACGAATTCACACGGAAATTGCGTCGCTATGAAATACTATGTGTTCTAAGACATTTCTTTCTAAATCGAGTAACGTTTCTATAGAAACGACAGGATTTTCTTTTGGGATACGACAATCTCATTTCCGATCCACTAATCCTTCTTTACTGCATCCCTCACTCCCACACATTGACGAATTCACACGGAAATTGCGTCGCTATGAAATACGAGTACTATGTGTTCTAAGACATTTCCTTCTAAATCGAGTAACGTTTCTATGGAAACGACAGGATTTTCTTTTGGGATACGACAATCTCATTTCCGATCCACTAATCCTTCTTTACTGCATCCCTCACTCTCACACATTGACAAATTCACACGGAAATTGCGTCGCTACGAAATACGAGTATTATGTGTTCTAAGACATTTCCTTCTAAATCGAGTAACGTTTCTATGGAAACGACAGGATTTTCTTTTGGGATACGACAATCTCATTTCCGATCCACTAATCCTTCTTTATTGCATCCCTCACTCCCACACATTGACGAATTCACACGGAAATTCCGTCGCTATGAAATACGAGTACTATGTGTTCTAAGACATTTCTTTCTAAATCGAGTAACGTTTCTATGGAAACGACAGGATTTTCTTTTGGGATACAACAATCACATTTCCGATCCACTAATCCTTCTTTACTGCATCCCTCACTCCCACACATTGACGAATTCACACGGAAATTGCGTCGCTATGAAATACTATGTGTTCTAAGACATTTCCTTCTAAATCGAGTAACGTTTCTATGGAAACGACAGGATTTTCTTTTGGGATACGACAATCTCATTTCCGATCCACTAATCCTCCTTTACTGCATCCCTCACTCACACACATTGACGAACTCACACGGAAATTGCGTCGCTACGAAATACGAGTACTATGTGTTCTAAGACATTTCCTTCTAAATAGAGTAACGTTTCTATGGAAACGACAGGATTTTCTTTTGGGATACGACAATCTCATTTCCGATCCACTAATCATTCTTTACTGCATCCCTCACTCCCAAACACTGACGAATTCACACGGAAATTCCGTCGCTATGAAATACGAGTACTATGTGTTCTAAGACATTTCCTTCTACATCGAGTAACGTTTCTATGGAAACGACAGGATTTTCTTTTGGGATACGACAATCTCATTTCCGATCCACTAATTCTTCTTTACTGCATCCCTCACTCCCAAACATTGACGAATTCACACGGAAATTCCGTCGCTATGAAATACGAGTACTATGTGTTCTAAGACATTTCCTTCTAAATCGAGTAACGTTTCTATGGAAACGACAGGATTTTCTTTTCGGATACGACTATCACATTTCCGATCCACTAATCCTTCTTTACTGCATCCCTCACTCCCAAACATTGACGAATTCACGCGGAAATTGCGTCGCTATGAAATACTATGTGTTCTAAGACATTTCTTTCTAAATCGAGTAACGTTTCTACGGAAACGACTGGATTTTCTTTTGGGATACGACAATCTCATTTCCGATCCACTAATCCTTCTTTACTGCATCCCTCACTCCCACACATTGACGAATTCACACGGAAATTGCGTCGCTATGAAATACGAGTACTATGTGTTCTAAGACATTTCCTTCTAAATCGAGTAACGTTTCTATGGAAACGACAGGATTTTCTTTTGGGATACGACAATCTCATTTCCGATCCACTACTCCTTCTTTACTGCATCCCTCACTCTCACACATTGACAAATTCACACGGAAATTGCGTCGCTACGAAATACGAGTATTATGTGTTCTAAGACATTTCCTTCTAAATCGAGTAACGTTTCTATGGAAACGACAGGATTTTCTTTTGGGATACGACAATCTCATTTCCGATCCACTAATCCTTCTTTATTGCATCCCTCACTCCCACACATTGACGAATTCACACGGAAATTCCGTCGCTATGAAATACGAGTACTATGTGTTCTAAGACATTTCTTTCTAAATCGAGTAACGTTTCTATGGAAACGACAGGATTTTCTTTTGGGATACGACAATCACATTTCCGATCCACTAATCCTTCTTTACTGCATCCCTCACTCCCACACATTGACGAATTCACACGGAAATTGCGTCGCTATGAAATACTATGTGTTCTAAGACATTTCCTTCTAAATCGAGTAACGTTTCTATGGAAACGACAGGATTTTCTTTTGGGATACGACAATCTCATTTCCGATCCACTAATCCTTCTTTACTGCATCCCTCACTCACACACATTGACGAATTCACACGGAAATTGCGTCGCTACGAAATACGAGTACTATGTGTTCTAAGACATTTCCTTCTAAATAGAGTAACGTTTCTATGGAAACGACAGGATTTTCTTTTGGGATACGACAATCTCATTTCCGATCCACTAATCCTTCTTTACTGCATCCCTCACTCCCAAACACTGACGAATTCACACGGAAATTCCGTCGCTATGAAATACGAGTACAATGTGTTCTAAGACATTTCCTTCTACATCGAGTAACGTTTCTATGGAAACGACAGGATTTTCTTTTGGGATACGACAATCTCATTTCCGATCCACTAATTCTTCTTTACTGCATCCCTCACTCCCAAACATTGACGAATTCACACGGAAATTCCGTCGCTATGAAATACGAGTACTATGTGTTCTAAGACATTTCCTTCTAAATCGAGTAACGTTTCTATGGAAACGACAGGATTTTCTTTTCGGATACGACTATCACATTTCCGATCCACTAATCCTTCTTTACTGCATCCCTCACTCCTAAACATTGACGAATTCACACGGAAATTGCGTCGCTATGAAATACTATGTGTTCTAAGACATTTCTTTCTAAATCGAGTAACGTTTCTACGGAAACGACTGGATTTTCTTTTGGGATACGACAATCTCATTTCCGATCCACTAATCCTTCTTTACTGCATCCCTCACTCCCAAACATTGACGAATTCACATGGAAATTCCGTCGCTATGAATTACTATGGGTTCTATGACTTCTCCTTCTACATCAAATAACGTTTCTATGGAAACGACAGGACTTTCTTTTGGGATACGACAATCACATTTCCGATCCACTAATCCTTCTTTACTGCATCCCTCACTCCCAAACATTGACGAATTCACACGGAAATTGTGTCGCTATGAAATACTATGTGTTCTAAGACATTTCCTTCTAAATCGAGTAACGTTTCTATGGAAACGACAGGATTTTCTTTTGGGATACGACAATCTCATTTCCGATCCACTAATCCTTCTTTACTGCATCCCTCACTCCCACACATTGACGAATTCACACGGAAATTGCGTCGCTATGAAATACGAGTACTATGTGTTTTAAGGCATTTCCTTCTAAATCGTGTAACGTTTCTATGGAAACGACAGGATTTTCTTTTGGGATACGACAATCACATTTCCGATCCACTAATCCTTCTTAACTGCATCCCCCACTCCCAAACATTGACGAGTTCACACGGAAATTTGCGTCGCTATGAATTGCTATGGGTTCTATGACTTCTCCTTCTAAATCGAGTAACGTTTCTATGGAAACGACAGGATTTTCTTTTGGGATACGGCAATCTCATTTCCGATCCACTAATCCTTCTTTACTGCATCCCTCACTTCCACACATTGACGAATTCTCACGGAAATTCCGTCGCTATGAATTACTATGGGTTCTATGACTTCTCCTTCTACATCAAGGAACGTTTCTATGGAAACGACAGGACTTTCTTTTGGGATACGACAATCACATTTCCGATCCACTAATCCTTCTTTACTGCATCCCTCACTCCCAAACATTGACGAATTCACATGGAAATTCCGTCGCTATGAATTACTATGGGTTCTATGACTTCTCCTTCTACATCAAATAACGTTTCTATGGAAACGACAGGACTTTCTTTTGGGATACGACAATCACATTTCCGATCCACTAATCCTTCTTTACTGCATCCCTCACTCCCAAACATTGACGAATTCACACGGAAATTGCGTCGCTATGAAATACTATGTGTTCTAAGACATTTCTTTCTAAATCGAGTAACGTTTCTATGGAAACGACAGGATTTTCTTTTGGGATACGAAAATCACATGTCCGATCCACTAATCCTTCTTTACTGCATAACTCACTCCCACACATTGACGAATTCACACGGAAATTGCGTCGCTATGAAATACGAGAACTATGTGTTCTAAGATATTTCCTTCTAAATTGAGTAACGTTTCTATGGAAACGACAGGATTTTCTTTTGGGATACGACAATCACATTTCCGATTAACTAATCCTTCTTTACTGCATCCCCCACTCCCAAACATTGACGAGTTCACACGGAAATTTGCGTCGCTATGAATTGCTATGGGTTCTATGACTTCTCCTTCTAAATCGAGTAACGTTTCTATGGAAACGACAGGATTTTCTTTTGGGATACGGCAATCTCATTTCCGATCCACTAATCCTTCTTTACTGCATCCCTCACTCCCACACATTGCGAATTCACACGGAAATTGCGTCGCTATGAAATACGAGTACTATGTGTTCTAAGGCATTTCCTTCTAAATCGAGTAACGTTTCTATGGAAACGACAGGATTTTCTTTTGGGATACGACAATCACATGTCTGATCCACTAACCCTTCTTTACTGCATCCCTCACTCCCACACATTGACGAATTCACACGGAAATTCCGTCGCTATGAATTACAATGGGTTCTATGACTTCTCCTTCTACATCAAGGAACGTTTCTATGGAAACGACAGGACTTTCTTTTGGGATACGACAATCACATTTCCGATCCACTAATCCTTCTTTACTGCATCCCTCACTCCCAAACATTGACGAATTCACACGGAAATTGCGTCGCTATGAAATACTATGTGTTCTAAGACATTTCTTTCTAAATCGAGTAACGTTTCTATGGAAACGACAGGATTTTCTTTTGGGATACGACAATCTCATTTCCGATCCACTAATCCTTCTTTACTGCATCCCTCACTCCCACACATTGACGAATTCACACGGAAATTGCGTCGCTATGAAATACGAGTACTATGTGTTCTAAGGCATTTCCTTCTAAATCGAGTAACGTTTCTATGGAAACGACAGGATTTTCTTTTGGGATACGACAATCACATGTCCGATCCACTAATCCTTCTTTACTGCATAACTCACTCCCACACATTGACGAATTCACACGGAAATTGCGTCGCTATGAAATACGAGTACTATGTGTTCTAAGACATTTATTTCTAAATCGAGTAACATTTCTATGGAAACGACAGGATTTTCTTTTGGGATACGACAATCACATTTCCGATCCACTAATCCTTCTTTACTTCATCCCTCACTCCCACACATTGACGAATTCACACGGAAATTGCGTCGCTATGAAATACGAGTACTATGTGTTCTAAGACATTTCCTTCTAAATCGAGTAACGTATCTATGGAAACGACAGGATTATCTTTTGGGATACGACAATCACATTTCCGATCCATAAATCCTTCTTTACTGCATCCCTCACTCCCACACATTGACGAATTCACACGGAAATTGCGTCGATATGAATTACTGTGGGTTCTATGACTTCTTCTTCTAAATCAAGTAACGTTTCTATGGAAACGACAGGACTTCTCTTTGGGATACGACAATCTCATTTCCGATCCACTAATCTTTCTTTACTGCATCCCTCACTCCCAAAGATTGACGAATTCACACGGATATTGCGTCGCTATGAAATACTATGTGTTCTAAGACATTTCCTTCTAAATAGAGTAACGTTTCTATGGAAACGACAGGATTGTATTTTGGGATACGACAATCTCATTTCCGATCCACTAATCCTTCTTTACTGCATCCCTCACTCCCACACATTGACGAATTCACACGGAAATTGCGTCGCTATGAAATACGAGTACTATGTGTTCTAAGACATTTCCTTCTAAATCGAGTAACGTTCCTATGGAAACGACAGGATTTTCTTTTGGGATACGACAATCACATTTCCGATCCACTAATCCTTCTTTACTGCATCCCTCACTCCCACACATTGACGAATTCACACGGAAATTGCGTCGCTATGAATTACTATGGGTTCTATGACTTCTCCTAAATCAAGTAATGTTTCCATGGAAACGAAAGGACTTTTTTTTGGGATACGACAATCTCATTTCCAATCCATTAATCCTTCTTTACTGCATCCCTCACTCCCAAACATTGACGAATTCACACGGAAATTGCGTCGCTATGAAATACTATGTGTTCTAAGACATTTCCTTCTAAATCGAGTAACGTTTCATTGGAAACGACAGGATTTTCTTTTGGGATACGATAATCTCATTTCCGATCCATTAATCCTTCTTTACTGCATCCCTCACTCCCACACATTGACGAATTCACACGGAAATTGCGTCGCTATGAAATACTATGTGTTCTAGGACATTTCCTTCTAAATCGAATAACGTTTCTATGGAAACGACAGGATTTTCTATTGGGATACGACAATCTCATTTCCGATCCACTAATCCTTCTTTACTGCATCCCTCACTCCCACACATTGACGAATTCACACGGAAATTGCGTCGCTTTGAAATACGAGTACTATGTGTTCTAAGACATTTCCTTCTAAATCGGGTAACGTTTCTATGGAAACGACAGGATTTTCTTTTGGGATACGACAATCACATTTCCGATCCACTAATCCTTCTTTACTGCATCCCTCACTCCCAAACATTGACGAATTCACACGGATATTGCGTCGCTATGAAATACTATGTGTTCTAAGACATATCCTTCTAAATCGAGTAACGTTTCTATGGAAACGACAGGATCTTCTTTTGGGATACGACAATCACATTTCCGATCCACTAATCCTCCTGTACTGCATCCCTCACTATCAAACATTGACGAATTCACACGGAAATTGCGTCGCTATGAAATACTATGTGTCCTAAGACATTTCCTTCTAAATCGAGTAACGTTTCTATGGAAACGAGAGGATTTTCTTTTGTGATACGACAATCTCATTTCCGATCCACTAATCCTTCTTTACTGCAACCCTCACTCCCACACATTGACATATTCACACGGAAATTCCGTCGCTATGAAATACGAGTACTATGAGTTCTAAGACATTTCCTTCTAAATCGAGTAACGTTTCTATGGAAACGACAGGGTTTTCTTTTGGGATACGACAATCACATTTCCGATCCACTAATCCTTCTTTACTGCATCCCTCACTCCCAAACATTGACGAATTCACACGGAAATTGCGTCGCTATGAAATACTATGTGTTCTAAGACATTTCCTTCTAAATCGAGTAACGTTTCTATGGAAACGACAGGATTTTCTTTTGGGATACGACAATCACATTTCCGATCCACTAATCCTTCTTTACTGCATCCCTCACTCCCACACATTGACGAATTCACACGGAAATTGCGTCGCCATGAATTACGAGTACTTTGAGTTCTAAGACATTTCCTTCTAAATCGAGTAACGTTTCTATGGAAACGACAGGATTTTCTTTTGGGATACGACAATCGTATTTCCGATCCACTAATCCTTCTTTACTGCATGCCTCACTCCCAAACATTGACGAATTCTCACGGAAATTGCGTCGCTATGAAATACGAGTACTAAGTGTTCTAAGACATTTCCTTCTAAATCGAGTAACGTTTCTATGGAAACGACATGATTTTCTTTTGGGATACGACAATCACATTTCCGATCCATAAATCCTTCTTTACTGCATCCCTCACTCCCCCACATTGACGAATTCACACGGAAATTGCGTCGATATGAATTACTATGGGTCCTATGACTTCTTCTTCTAAATCAAGTAACGTTTCTATGGAAACGACAGGACTTCTCTTTGGGATACGACAATCTCATTTCCGATCCACTAATCTTTCTTTACTGCATCCCTCACTCCCAAACAATGACGAATTCACACGGATATTGCGTCGCTATGAAATACTATGTGTTATAAGACATTTCCTTCTAAATAGAGTAACGTTTCTATGGAAACGACAGGATTGTCTTTTGGGATACGACAATCTCATTTCCGATCCACTAATCCTTCTTTCCTGCATCCCTCACTCCCACACATTGACGAATTCACACGGAAATTGCGTCGCTATGAAATACGAGTACTATGTGTTCTAAGACATTTCCTTCTAAATCGAGTAACGTTTCTATGGAAACGACAGGATTTTCTTTTGGGATACGACAATCACATTTCCGATCCACTAATCCTTCTTTACTGCATCCCTCACTCCCACACATATACGAATTCACACGGAAATTGCGTCGCTATGAATTACTATGGGTTCTATGACTTCTCCTTCTAAATCAAGTAATGTTTCTATGGAAACGAAAGGACTTTTTTTTGGGATACGACAATCTCATTTCCAATCCATTAATCCTTCTTTACTGCATCCCTCACTCCCAAACATTGACGAATTCACACGGAAATTGCGTCGCTATGAAATACTATGTGTTCTAAGACATTTCCTTCTAAATCGAGTAACGTTTCATTGGAAACGACAGTATTTTCTTTTGGGATACGATAATCTCATTTCCGATCCATTAATCCTTCTTTACTGCATCCCTCACTCCCACACATTGACGAATTCACACGGAAATTGCGTCGCTATGAAATACTATGTGTTCTAGGACATTTCCTTCTAAATCGAATAACGTTTCTATGGAAACGACAGGATTTTCTTATGGGATACGACAATCTCATTTCCGATCCACTAATCCTTCTTTACTGCATCCCTCACTCCCACACATTGACGAATTCACACGGAAATTGCGTCGCTATGAAATACGAGTACTATGGGATCTAAGACATTTCCTTCTAAATCGGGTAACGTTTCTATGGAAACGACAGGCTTTTCTTTTCGGATACGACAATCACATTTCCGATCCACTAATCCTTCTTTACTGCATCCCTCACTCCCAAACATTGACGAATTCACACGGATATTGCGTCGCTATGAAATACTATGTGTTCTAAGACATATCCTTCTAAATCGAGTAACGTTTCTATGGAAACGACAGGATTTTCTTTTGGGATACGACAAACATATTTCCGATCCACTAATCCTCCTTTACTGCATCCCTCACTATCAAACATTGACGAATTCACACGGAAATTGCGTCGCTATGAAATACTATGTGTTCTAAGACATTTCCTTCTAAATCGAGTAACGTTTCTATGGAAACGACAGGATTTTCTTTTGGGATACGACAATCTCATTTCCGATCCACTAATCCTTCTTTACTGCAACCCTCACTCCCACACATTGACGAATTCACACGGAAATTCCGTCGCTATGAAATACGAGTACTATGTGTTCTAAGACATTTCCTTCTAAATCGAGTAACATTTCTATGGAAACGACAGGATTTTCTTTTGGGATACGACAATCACATTTCCGATCCACTAATCCTTCTTTACTGCATCCCTCACTCCCAAACATTGACGAATTCACACGGAAATTGCGTCGCTATGAAATACTATGTGTTCTAAGACATTTCCTTCTAAATCGAGTAACGTTTCTATGGAAACGACAGGATTTTCTTTTGGGATACGACAATCACATTTCCGATCCACTAATCCTTCTTTACTGCATCCCTCACTCCCACACATTGACGAATTGACACGGAAATTGCGTCGCCATGAAATAAGAGTACTTTGAGTTCTAAGACATTTCCTTCTAAATCGAGTAACGTTTCTATGGAAACGACAGGATTCTCTTTTGGGATATGACAATCACATTTCCGATCCACTAATCCTTCTTTACTGCATCCCTCACTCCCAAACATTGACGAATTCACACGGAAATTGCGTCGCTATGAAATACGAGTACTATGTGTTCTAAGACATTTCCTTCTAAATCGAGTAACGTTTCTATGGAAACGACAGGAATTTCTTTTGGGATACGACAATCTCATTTCCGATCCACTAATCCTTCTTTACTGCATCCCTCACTCCCACACATTGAGGAATTCACACGGAAATTGCGTCGCTATGAAATACGAGTACTACGTGTTCTAAGGCATTTCCTTCTAAATCGAGTAACATTTCTATGGAAACGACAGGATTTTCTTTTGGGATACGACATTCACATGTCTGATCCACTAATCCTTCTTTACTGCATAACTCATTCCCACACATTGACGAATTCACACGGAAATTGCGTCGCTATGAAATACGAGTACTATGTGTTCTAAGACATTTCCTTCTAAATCGAGTAACGTTTCTATGGAAACGACAGGATTTTTTTTTGAGATACGCCAATCACATTTCCGATCCACTAATCGTTCTTTACTGCATCCCTCACTCCCACACATTGACGAATTCACACGGAAATTCCGTCGCTATGAAATACTATGTGTTCTAAGACATTTCCTTCTAAATCGAGTAACGTTTCTATGGAAACGACAAAATTTTCTTTTGGGATACGACAATCTCATTTCCGATCCACTAATCCTTCTTTACTGCATCCCTCACTCCCAAACATTTACGAATTCACACGAAAATTCCGTCGCTATGAAATACGAGTACTATGTGTTCTAAGACATTTCCTTCTAAATCGAGTAACATTTCAATGGAAACGACAGGATTTTCTTTTGGGATACGACAATCACATTTCCGATCCACTAATCCTTCTTTACTGCATCCCTCACTCCCACACAATGACGATTTCACACGGAAATTGCGTCGCTATGAAATACGAGTACTATGTGTTCTAAGACATTTCCTTCTAAATCGAGTAACGTTTCTATGGAAACAACAGGATTTTCTTTTGGGATACGACAATCACATTTCCGATCCATAAATCCTTCTTTACTGCATCCCTCACTCCCTCACATTGACGAATTCACACGGAAATTGCGTCGATATGAATTACTATGGGTTCTATGACTTCTCCTTCTAAATCCAGTAACGTTTCTATGGAAACGACAGGACTTTTTTTTGGGATACGACAATCTCATTTCCGATCCACTAATCTTTCTTTACTGCATCCCTCACTCCCAAACATTGACGAATTCACACGGAAATTGCGTCGCTATGAAATACGAGTACTATGTGTTCTAAGACATTTCCTTCTAAATCGGGTAACGTTTCTATGGAAACGACAGGATTTTCTTTTGGGATACGACAATCACATTTCCGATCCACTAATCCTTCTTTACTGCATCCCTCACTCCCACACATTGACGAATTCACACGGAAATTGCGTCGCTATGAAATACGAGTACTATGTGTTCTAAGACTTTTCCTTCTAAATCGAGTAACGTTTCTATGGAAACGACAGGATTTTCTTTTGGGATACGACAATCACATTTCCGATCCACTAATCCTTCTTTACTGCATCCCTCACTCCCACACATTGACGAATTCACACGGAAATTGCGTCGCTATGAAATACGAGTACTATGTGTTCTAAGACATTTCCTTCTAAATCGGGTAACGTTTCTATGGAAACGACAGGATTTTCTTTTGGGATACGACAATCACATTTCCGATCCAGTAATCCTTCTTTACTGCATCCCTCACTCCCAAACATTGACGAATTCACACGGATATTGCGTCGCTATGAAATACTATGTGTTCTAAGACATATCCTTCTAAATCGAGTAACGTTTCTATGGAAACGACAGGATTTTCTTTTGGGATACGACAATCACATTTCCGATCCACTAATCCTCCTTTACTGCATCCCTCACTATCAAACATTGACGAATTCACACGGAAATTGCGTCGCTATGAAATACTATGTGTTCTAAGACATTTCCTTCTAAATCGAGTAACGTTTCTATGGAAACGACAGGATTTTCTTTTGGGATACGACAATCACATTTCCGATCCACTAATCGTTCTTTACTGCATCCCTCACTCCCACACATTGACGAATTCACACGGAAATTCCGTCGCTATGAAATACTATGTGTTCTAAGACATTTCCTTCTAAATCGAGTAACGTTTCTATGGAAACGACGAAATCTTCTTTTGGGATACGACAATCTCATTTCCGATCCACTAATCCTTCTTTACTGCATCCCTCACTCCCAATCATTTACGAATTCACACGGAAATTCCGTCGCTATGAAATACGAGTACTATGTGTTCTAAGTTATTTCCTTCTAAATCGAGTAACATTTCTATGGAAACGACAGGATTTTCTTTTGGGATACGACAATCACATTTCCGATCCACTAATCCTTCTTTACTGCATCCCTCACTCCCACACAATGACGATTTCACACGGAAATTGCGTCGCTATGAAATACGAGTACTATGTGTTCTAAGACATTTCCTTCTAAATCGAGTAACGTTTCTATGGAAACGACAGGATTTTCTTTTGGGATACGACAATCACATTTCCGATCCATAAATCCTTCTTTACTGCATCCCTCACTCCCTCACATTGACGAATTCACACGGAAATTGCGTCGATATGAATTACTATGGGTCCTATGACTTCTCCTTCTAAATCAAGTAACGTTTCTATGGAAACGACAGGACTTTTTTTTGGGATACGACAATCTCATTTCCGATCCACTAATCTTTCTTTACTGCATCCCTCACTCCCAAACATTGGCGAATTCACACGGATATTGCGTCGCTATGAAATACTATGTGTTCTAAGACATTTCCTTCTAAATCGAGTAACGTTTCTATGGAAACGACAGGATTTTCTTTTGGGATACGACAATCTCATTTCCGATCCACTAATCCTTCTTTACTGCATCCCTCACTCCCACACATTGACGAATTCACACGGAAATTGCGTCGCTATGAAATACGAGTACTATGTGTTCTAAGACATTTCCTTCTAAATCGAGTAACGTTTCTATGGAAACGACAGGATTTTCTTTTGGGATACGACAATCACATTTCCGATCCACTAATCCTTCTTTACTGCATCCCTTACTCCCACTCATTGACGAATTCACACGGAAATTGCGTCGCTATGAATTACTATGGGTTCTATGACTTCTCCTTCTAAATCAAGTAATGTTTCTATGGAAACGAAAGGAATTTTTTTTGGGATACGACAATCTCATTTCCAATCCATTAATCCTTCTTTACTGCATCCCTCACTCCCAAACATTGACGAATTCACACGGAAATTGCGTCGCTACGAAATACTATGTGTTCTAAGACATTCCCTTCTAAATCGAGTAACGTTTCAATGGAAACAACAGGATTTTCCTTTGGGATACGACAATCTCATTTCCGATCCATTAATCCTTCTTTACTGCATCCAACACTCCCACACATTGACGAATTCACGCGGAAATTGCGTCGCTATGAAATACTATGTGTTCCAGGACATTTCCTTCTAAATCGAGTAACGTTTCTATGGAAACGACTGGATTTTCTTTTGGGATACGACAATCTCATTTCCGATCCACTAATCCTTCTTTACTGCATCCCTCACTCCCACACATTGACGAATTCACACGGAAATTGCGTCGCTATGAAATACGAGTACTATGTGTTCTATGACATTTCCTTCTAAATCGAGTAACGTTTCTATGGAAACGACAGGATTTTCTTTTGGGATACGACAATCACATTTCCGATCCACTAATCCTTCTTTACTGCATCCCCCACTCCCAAACATTGACGAGTTCACACGGAAATTTGCGTCGCTATGAATTACTATGGTTTCTATGACTTCTCCTTCTAAATCGAGTAACGTTTCTATGGAAACGACAGGCTTTTCTTTTGGGATACGGCAATCTCATTTCCGATCCACTAATCCTTCTTTACTGCATCCCTCACTCCCACACATTGACGAATTCACACGGAAATTGCGTCGCTATGAAATACGAGTACTATGTGTTCTAAGGCATGTCCTTCTAAATCGAGTAACGTTTCTATGGAAACGACAGGATTTTCTTTTGGGATACGACAATCACATGTCCGATCCACTAATCCTTCTTTACTGCATCCCTCACTCCCACACAATGACGAATTCACACGGGAATTCCGTCGCTATGAATTACTATGGGTTCTATGACTTCTCCTTCTACATCAAGGAACGTTTCTATGGAAACGACAGGACTTTCTTTTGGGATACGACAATCACATTTCCGATCCACTAATCCTTCTTTACTGCATCCCTCACTCCCAAACATTGACGAATTCACACGGAAATTGCGTCGCTATGAAATACTATGTGTTCTAAGACATTTCTTTCTAAATCGAGTAACGTTTCTATGGAATGGACAGGATTTTCTTTTGGGATACGACAATCTCATTTCCGATCCACTAATCCTTCTTTACTGCATCCCTCACTCCCACACATTGACGAATTCACACGGAAATTGCGTCGCTATGAAATACGAGTACTATGTGTTCTAAGACATTTCCTTCTAAATCGGGTAACGTTTCTATGGAAACGACAGGATTTTCTTTTGGGATACGACAATCACATTTCCGATCCACTAATCCTTCTTTACTGCATCCCTCACTCCCAAACATTGACGAATTCACACGGATATTGCGTCGCTATGAAATACTATGTGTTCTAAGACATATCCTTCTAAATCGAGTAACGTTTCTATGGAAACGACAGGATTTTCTTTTGGGATACGACAATCACATTTCCGATCCACTAATCCTCCTTTACTGCATCCCTCACTATCAAACATTGACGAATTCACAAGGAAATTGCGTCGCTATGAAATACTATGTGTTCTAAGACATTTCCTTCTAAATCGAGTAACGTTTCTATGGAAACGACAGGATTTTCTTTTGGGATACGACAATCTCATTTCCGATCCACTAATCCTTCTTTACTGCATCCCTCACTCCCACACATTGACGAATTCACACGGAAATTGCGTCGCTATGAAATACGAGTACTATGTGTTCTAAGACATTTCCTTCTAAATCGGGTAACGTTTCTATGGAAACGACAGGATTTTCTTTTGGGATACGACAATCACATTTCCGATCCAGTAATCCTTCTTTACTGCATCCCTCACTCCCAAACATTGACGAATTCACACGGATATTGCGTCGCTATGAAATACTATGTGTTCTAAGACATATCCTTCTAAATCGAGTAACGTTTCTATGGAAACGACAGGATTTTCTTTTGGGATACGACAATCACATTTCCGATCCACTAATCCTCCTTTACTGCATCCCTCACTATCAAACATTGACGAATTCACACGGAAATTGCGTCGCTATGAAATACTATGTGTTCTAAGACATTTCCTTCTAAATCGAGTAACGTTTCTATGGAAAAGACAGGATTTTCTTTTGGGAGACGACAATCTCATTTCCGATCCACTTATCCTTCTTTACTGCAACCCTCACTCCCACACATTGACGAATTCACACGGAAATTCCGTCGCTATGAAATACGAGTACTATGTGTTCTAAGACATTTCCTTCTAAATCGAGTAACGTTTCTATGGAAACGACAGGATTTTCTTTTGGGATACGACAATCACATTTCCGATCCACTAATCCTTCTTTACTGCATCCCTCACTCCCAAACATTGACGAATTCACACGGAAATTGCGTCGCTATGAAATACTATGTGTTCTAAGACATTTCCTTCTAAATCGAGTAACGTTTCTATGGAAACGACAGGATTTTCTTTTGGGATACGACAATCACATTTCCGATCCACTAATCCTTCTTTACTGCATCCCTCACTCCCACACATTGACGAATTCACACGGAAATTGCGTCGCCATGAAATACGAGTACTTTGAGTTCTAAGACATTTCCTTCTAAATCGAGTAACGTTTCTATGGAAACGACAGGATTTTCTTTTGGGATATGACAATCACATTTCCGATCCACTAATCCTTCTTTGATGCATCCCTCACTCCCAAACATTGACGAATTCACACGGAAATTGCGTCGCTATGAAATACGAGTACTATGTGTTCTAAGACATTTCCTTCTAAATCGAGTAACGTTTCTATGGAAACGACAGGATTTTCTTTTGGGATACGACAATCTCATTTCCGATCCACTAATCCTTCTTTACTGCATCCCTCACTCCCACACATTGACGAATTCACACGGAAATTGCGTCGCTATGAAATACGAGTACTACGTGTTCTAAGGCATTTCCTTCCAAATCGAGTAACATTTCTATGGAAACGACAGGATTTTCTTTTGGGATACGACATTCACATGTCTGATCCACTAATCCTTCTTTACTGCATAACTCAATCCCACACATTGACGAATTCACACGGAAATTGCGTCGCTATGAAATACGAGTACTATGTGTTCTAAGACATTTCCTTCTAAATCGAGTAACGTTTCTATGGAAACGACAGGATTTTTTTTTGAGATACGACAATCACATTTCCGATCCACTAATCGTTCTTTACTGCATCCCTCACTCCCACACATTGACGAATTCACACGGAAATTCCGTCGCTATGAAATACTATGTGTTCTAAGACATTTCCTTCTAAATCGAGTAACGTTTCTATGGAAACGACAAAATTTTCTTTTGGGATACGACAATCTCATTTCCGATCCACTAATCCTTCTTTACTGCATCCCTCACTCCCAAACATTTACGAATTCACACGGAAATTCCGTCGCTATGAAATACGAGTACTATGTGTTCTAAGACATTTCCTTCTAAATCGAGTAACATTTCTATAGAAACGACAGGATTTTCTTTTGGGATACGACAATCACATTTCCGATCCACTAATCCTTCTTTACTGCATCCCTCACTCAAACACAATGACGATTTCACACGGAAATTGCGTCGCTATGAAATACGAGTACTATGTGTTCTAAGACATTTCCTTCTAAATCGAGTAACGTTTCTATGGAAACGACAGGATTTTCTTTTGGGATACGACAATCACATTTCCGATCCATAAATCCTTCTTTACTGCATCCCTCACTCCCTCACATTGACGAATTCACACGGAAATTGCGTCGATATGAATTACTATGGGTTCTATGACTTCTCCTTCTAAATCAAGTAACGTTTCTATGGAAACGACAGGACTTTTTTTTGGGATACGACAATCTCATTTCCGATCCACTAATCTTTCTTTACTGCATCCCTCACTCCCAAACATTGACGAATTCACACGGATATTGCGTCGCTATGAAATACTATGTGTTCTAAGACATTTCCTTCTAAATCGAGTAACGTTTCTATGGAAACGACAGGATTTTCTTTTGGGATACGACAATCTCATTTCCGATCCACTAATCCTTCTTTACTGCATCCCTCACTCCCACACATTGACGAATTCACACGGAAATTGCGTCGCTATGAAATACGAGTACTATGTGTTCTAAGACATTTCCTTCTAAATCGAGTAACGTTTCTATGGAAACGACAGGATTTTCTTTTGGGATACGACAATCACATTTCCGATCCACTAATCCTTCTTTACTGCATCCCTTACTCCCACACATTGACGAATTCACACGGAAATTGCGTCGCTATGAATTACTATGGGTTCTATGACTTCTCCTTCTAAATCAAGTAATGTTTCTATGGAAACGAAAGGAATTTTTCTTGGGATACGACAATCTCATTTCCAATCCATTAATCCTTCTTTACTGCATCCCTCACTCCCAAACATTGACGAATTCACACGGAAATTGCGTCGCTATGAAATACTATGTGTTCTAGGACATTTCCTTCTAAATCGAGTAACGTTTCTATGGAAACAACAGGATTTTCCTTTGGGATACGACAATCTCATTTCCGATTTATTAATCCTTCTTTACTGCATCCCTCACTCCCACACATTGACGAATTCACACGGAAATTGCGTCGCTATGAAATACTATGTGTTCTAGGACATTTCCTTCTAAATCGAGTAACGTTTCTATGGAAACGACTGGATTTTCTTTTGGGATACGACAATCTCATTTCCGATCCACTAATCCTTCTTTACTGCATCCCTCACTCCCACACATTGACGAATTCACACGGAAATTGCTTCGCTATGAAATACGAGTACTATGTGTTCTATGACATTTCCTTCTAAATCGAGTAACGTTTCTATGGAAACGACAGGATTTTCTTTTGGGATACGACAATCACATTTCCGATCCACTAATCCTTCTTTACTGCATCCCCCACTCCCAAACATTGACGAGTTCACACGGAAATTTGCGTCGCTATGAATTACTATGGTTTCTATGACTTCTCCTTCTAAATCGAGTAACGTTTCTATGGAAACGACAGGCTTTTCTTTTGGGATACGGCAATCTCATTTCCGATCCACTAATCCTTCTTTACTGCATCCCTCACTCCAACACATTGACGAATTCACACGGAAATTGCGTCGCTATGAAATACGAGTACTATGTGTTCTAAGGCATTTCCTTCTAAATCGAGTAACGTTTCTATGGAAACGACAGGATTTTCTTTTGGGATACGACAATCACATGTCCGATCCACTAATCCTTCTTTACTGCATCCCTCACTCCCACACATTGACGAATTCACACGGAAATTCCGTCGCTATGAATTACTATGGGTTCTATGACTTCTCCTTCTAAATCAAGGAACGTTTCTATGGAAACGACAGGACTTTCTTTTGGGATACGACAATCACATTTCCGATCCACTAATCCTTCTTTACTGCATCCCTCACTCCCAAACATTGACGAATTCACACGGAAATTGCGTCGCTATGAAATACTATGTGTTCTAAGACATTTCTTTCTAAATCGAGTAACGTATCTATGGAAAGGACAGGATTTTCTTTTGGGATACGACAATCTCATTTCCGATCCACTAATCCTTCTTTACTGCATCCCTCACTCCCACACATTGACGAATTCACACGGAAATTGCGTCGCTATGAAATACGAGTACTATGTGTTCTAAGAGATTTCCTTCTAAATCGGGTAACGTTTCTATGGAAACGACAGGATTTTCTTTTGGGATACGACAATCACATTTCCGATCCACTAATCCTTCTTTACTGCATCCCTCACTCCCAAACATTGACGAATTCACACGGATATTGCGTCGCTATGAAATACTATGTGTTCTAAGACATATCCTTCTAAATCGAGTAACGTTTCTATGGAAACGACAGGATTTTCTTTTGGGATACGACAATCACATTTCCGATCCACTAATCCTCCTTTACTGCATCCCTCACTATCAAACATTGACGAATTCACAAGGAAATTGCGTCGCTATGAAATACTATGTGTTCTAAGACATTTCCTTCTAAATCTAGTAACGTTTCTATGGAAACGACAGGACTTTCTTTTGGGATACGACAATCTCATTTCCGATCCACTAATCCTTCTTTACTGCAACCCTCACTCCCACACATTGACGAATTCACACGGAAATTCCGTCGCTATGAAATACGAGTACTATGTGTTCTAAGACATTTCCTTCTAAATCGAGTAACGTTTCTATGGAAACGACAGGATTTTCTTTTGGGATACGACAATCACATTTCCGATCCACTAATCCTTCTTTACTGCATCCCTCACTCCCAAACATTGACGAATTCACACGGAAATTGCGTCGCTATGAAATACTATGTGTTCTAAGACATTTCCTTCTAAATCGAGTAACGTTTCTATGGAAACGACAGGATTTTCTTTTGGGATACGACAATCACATTTCCGATCCACTAATCCTTCTTTACTGCATCCCTCACTCCCACACATTGACGAATTCACACGGAAATTGCGTCGCCATGAAATACGAGTACTTTGAGTTCTAAGACATTTCCTTCTAAATCGAGTAACGTTTCTATGGAAACGACAGGATTTTCTTTTGGGATATGACAATCACATTTCCGATCCACTAATCCTTCTTTACTGCATCCCTCACTCCCAAACATTGACGAATTCACACGGAAATTGCGTCGCTATGAAATACGAGTACTATGTGTTCTAAGACATTTCCTTCTAAATCGAGTAACGTTTCTACGGAAACGACAGGACTTTCTTTTGGGATACGACAATCTCATTTCCGATCCACTAATCCTTCTTTACTGCATCCCTCTCTCCCACACATTGACGAATTCACACGGAAATTGCGTCGCTATGAAATACGAGTACTACGTGTTCTAAGGCATTTCCTTCTAAATCGTGTAACATTTCTATGGAAACGACAGGATTTTCTTTTGGGATACGACATTCACATGTCTGATCCACTAATCCTTCTTTACTGCATAACTCATTCCCACACATTGACGAATTCACACGGAAATTGCGTCGCTATGAAATACGAGTACTATGTGTTCTAAGACATTTCCTACTAAATCGAGTAACGTTTCTATGGAAACGACAGGATTTTTTTTTGAGATACGACAATCACATTTCCGATCCACTAATCGTTCTTTACTGCATCCCTCACTCCCACACATTGACGAATTCACACGGAAATTCCGTCGCTATGAAATACTATGTGTTCTAAGACATTTCCTTCTAAATCGAGTAACGTTTCTATGGAAACGACAAAATTTTCTTTTGGGATACGACAATCTCATTTCCGATCCACTAATCCTTCTTTACTGCATCCCTCACTCCCAAACATTTACGAATTCACACGGAAATTCCGTCGCTATGAAATACGAGTACTATGTGTTCTAAGACATTTCCTTCTAAATCGAGTAACATTTCTATGGAAACGACAGGATTTTCTTTTGGGATACGACAATCACATTTCCGATCCACTAATCCTTCTTTACTGCATCCCTCACTCCCACACAATGTCGATTTCACACGGAAATTGCGTCGCTATGAAATACGAGTACTATATGTTCTAAGACATTTCCTTCTAAATCGAGTAACGTTTCTATGGAAACGACAGGATTTTCTTTTGGGATACGACAATCACATTTCCGATCCATAAATCCTTCTTTACTGCATCCCTCACTCCCTCACATTGACGAATTCACACAGAAATTGCGTCGATATGAATTACTATGGGTTCTATGACTTCTCCTTCTAAATCAAGTAACGTTTCTATGGAAACGACAGGACTTTTCTTTGGGATACGACAATCTCATTTCCGATCCACTAATCTTTCTTTACTGCATCCCTCACTCCCAAACATTGACGAATTCACACGGATATTGCATCGCTATGAAATACTATGTGTTCTAAGACATTTCCTTCTAAATCGAGTAACGTTTCTATGGAAACGACAGGATTTTCTTTTGGGATACGACAATCTCATTTCCGATCCACTAATCCTTCTTTACTGCATCCCTCACTCCCACACATTGACGAATTCACACGGAAATTGCGTCGCTATGAAATACGAGTACTATGTGTTCTAAGACATTTCCTTCTAAATCGAGTAACGTTTCTATGGAAACGACAGGATTTTCTTTTGGGATACGACAATCACATTTCCGATCCACTAATCCTTCTTTACTGCATCCCTTACTCCCACACATTGACGAATTCACACGGAAATTGCGTCGCTATGAATTACTATGGGTTCTATGACTTCTCCTTCTAAATCAAGTAATGTTTCTATGGAAACGAAAGGAATTTTTTTTGGGATACGACAATCTCATTTCCAATCCATTAATCCTTCTTTACTGCATCCCTCACTCCCAAACATTGACGAATTCACACGGAAATTGCGTCGCTATGAAATACTATGTGTTCTAAGACATTTCCTTCTAAATCGAGTAACGTTTCTATGGAAACAACAGGATTTTCCTTTGGGATACGACAATCTCATTTCCGATCCATTAATCCTTCTTTACTGCATCCCTCACTCCCACACATTGACGAATTCACACGGAAATTGCGTCGCTATGAAATACTATGTGTTCTAGGACATTTCCTTCAAAATCGAGTAACGTTTCTATGGAAACGACTGGGTTTTCTTTTGGGATACGACAATGTCATTTCCGATCCACTAATCCTTCTTTACTGCATCCCTCACTCCCACACATTGACGAATTCACACGGAAATTGCGTCGCTATGAAATACGAGTACTATGTGTTCTATGACATTTCCTTCTAAATCGAGTAACGTTTCTATGGAAACGACAGGATTTTCTTTTGGGATACGACAATCACATTTCCGATCCACTAATCCTTCTTTACTGCATCCCCCACTCCCAAACATTGACGAGTTCACACGGAAATTTGCGTCGCTATGAATTACTATGGTTTCTATGACTTCTCCTTCTAAATCGAGTAGCGTTTCTATGGAAACGACAGGATTTTCTTTTGGGATACGGCAATCTCATTTCCGATCCACTAATCCTTCTTTACTGCATCCCTCACTCCCACACATTGACGAATTCACACGGAAATTGCGTCGCTATGAAATACGAGTACTATGTGTTCTAAGGCATTTCCTTCTAAATCGAGTAACGTTTCTATGGAAACGACAGGATTTTCTTTTGGGATACGACAATCACATGTCCGATCCACTAATCCTTCTTTACTGCATCCCTCACTCCCACACATTGACGAATTCACACGGAAATTCCGTCGCTATGAATTACTATTGGTTCTATGACTTCTCCTTCTAAATCAAGGAACGTTTCTATGGAAACGACAGGACTTTCTTTTGGGATACGACAATCACATTTCCGATCCACTAATCCTTCTTTACTGCATCCCTCACTCCCAAACATTGACGAATTCACACGGAAATTGCGTCGCTACGAAATACTATGTGTTCTAAGACATTTCTTTCTAAATCGAGTAACGTTTCTATGGAAAGGACAGGATTTTCTTTTGGGATACGATAATCTCATTTCCGATCCACTAATCCTTCTTTACTGCATCCCTCACTCCCACACATTGACGAATTCACACGGAAATTGGGTCGCTATGAAATACGAGTACTATGTGTTCTAAGACATTTCCTTCTAAATCGAGTAACATTTCTATGGAAACGACAGGATTTTCTTTTGGGATACGACATTCACATGTCCGATCCACTAATCCTTCTTTACTGCATAACTCTTTCCCACACATTGACGAATTCACACGGAAATTGCGTCGCTATGAAATACGAGTACTATGTGTTCTAAGACATTTCCTTCTAAATCGAGTAACGTTTCTATGGAAACGACAGGATTTTCTTTTGGGATACGACAATCTCATTTCCGATCCACTAATCCTTCTTTACTGCATCCCTCACTCCCACACATTGACGAATTCACACGGAAATTGCGTCGCTATAAAATACGAGTACTATGTGTTCTAAGGCATTTCCTTCTAAATCGAGTAACATTTCTATGGAAACGACAGGATTTTCTTTTGGGATACGACATTCACATGTCCGATCCACTAATCCTTCTTTACTGCATAACTCTTTCCCACACATTGACGAATTCACACGGAAATTGCGTCGCTATGAAATACGAGTACTATGTTTTCTAAGACATTTCCTTCTAAATCGAGTAACGTTTCTATGGAAACGACAGGATTTTTTTTTGAGATACGACACTCACATTTCCGATCCACTAATCCTTCTTTACTGCATCCCTCACTCCCACACATTGACGAATTCACACGGAAATTCCGTCGCTATGAAATACTATGTGTTCTAAGACATTTCCTTCTAAATCGAGTAACGTTTCTATGGAAACGACAAAATTTTCTTTTGGGATACGACAATCTCATTTCCGATCCACTAATCCTTCTTTACTGCATCCCTCACTCCCTAACATTTACGAATTCACACGGAAATTCCGTCGCTATGAAATACGAGTACTATGTGTTCTAAGACATTTCCTTCTAAATCGAGTAACGTTTCTATGGAAACGGCAGGATTTTCTTTTGGGATACGACAATCACATTTCCGATCCATAAATCCTTCTTTACTGCATCCCTCACTCCCACACATTGACGAATTCACACGGAAATTGCGTCGATATGAATTACTATGGGTTCTATGACTTCTCCTTCTAAATCAAGTAACGTTTCTATGGAAACGACAGGACTTTTTTTTGGGATACGACAATCTCATTTCCGATCCACTAATCTTTCTTTACTGCATCCCTCACTCCGAAACATTGACGAATTCACACGGATATTGCGACGCTACGAAATACTATGTGTTCTAAGACATTTCCTTCTAAATCGAGTAACGTTTCGATGGAAACGACAGGATTTTCTTTTGGGATACGACAATCTCATTTCCGATCCACTAATCCTTCTTTACTGCATCCCTCTCTCCCACACATTGACGAATTCACACGGAAATTGCGTCGCTATGAAATACGAGTACTATGTGTTCTAAAACATTTCCTTCTAAATCGAGTAACGTTTCTATGGAAACGACAGGATTTTCTTTTGGGATACGACAATCACATTTCCGATCCACTAATCCTTCTTTACTGCATCCCTCACTCCCACACATTGACGAATTCACACGGAAATTGCGTCGCTATGAATTACTATGGGTTCTATGACTTCTCCTTCTAAATCAAGTAATGTTTCTATGGAAACGAAAGGACTTTTTTTTGGGACACGACAATCTCATTTCCAATCCATTAATCCTTCTTTACTGCATCCCTCACTCCCAAACATTGACGAATTCAAACGGAAATTGCGTCGCTATAAAATACTATGTGTTCTAAGACATTTCCTTCTAAATCGAGTAACGTTTCTATGGAAACGACAGGATTTTCTTTTGGGATACGACAATCTCATTTCCGATCCATTAATCCTTCTTTACTGCATCCCTCACTCCCACACATTGACGAATTCACACGGAAATTGCGTCGCTATGAAATACTATGTGTTCTAGGACATTTCCTTCTAAATCGAGTAACATTTCTATGGAAACGACAGGATTTTCTTTTGGGATACGACAATCTCATTTCCGATCCACTAATCCTTCTTTACTGCATCCCTCACTCCCACACATTGACGAATTCACACGGAAATTGCGTCGCTATGAAATACGAGTACTATGTGTTCTAAGACATTTCCTTCTAAATCGAGTAACGTTTCTAAGGAAACGACAGGATTTTCTTTTGGGATACGACAATCACATTTCCGATCCACTAATCCTTCTTTACTGCATCCCTCACTCCCAAACATTGACGAATTCACACGGAAATTGCGTCGCTATGAAATACTATGTGTTCTAAGACATATCCTTCTAAATCGAGTAACGTTTCTATGGAAACGACAGGATTTTCTTTTGGGATACGACAATCACATTTCCGATCCACTAATCCAGCTTTACTGCATCCCTCACTATCAAACATTGACGAATTCACACGGAAATTGCGTCGCTATGAAATACGAGTACTATGTGTTCTAAGACATTTCCTTCTAAATCGAGTAACGTTTCTATGGAACGACAGGATTTTCTTTTGGGATACAACAATCTTATTTCCGATCCACTAATCCTTCTTTACTGCAACCCTCACTCCCACACATTGACGAATTCACACGGAAATTCCGTCGCTATGAAATACGAGTACTATGTGTTCTAAGACATTTCCTTCTAAATCGAGTAACGTTTCTATGGAAACGACAGGATATTCTTTTGGGATACGACAATCACATTTCCGATTCACTAATCCTTCTTTACTGCATCCCTCACTCCCAAACATTGACGAATTCACACGGAAATTGCGTCGCTGTGAAATACTATGTGTTCTAAGACATTTCCTTCTAAATCGAGTAACGTTTCTATGGAAACGAAAGGATTTTCTTTTGGGATACGACAATCTTAATTCCGATCCACTAATCCTTCTTTACTTCATCCCTCACTCCCACACATTGACGAATTCACACGGAAATTGCGTAGCTATGAAATACGAGTGCTATGTGTTCTAAGACAATTCCTTCTAAATCGAGTAACGTTTCTATGGAAACGACAGGATATTCTTTTGGGATACGACAATCACATTTCCGATCCACTAATCCTTCTTTACTGCAACCCTCACTCCCAAACATTGACGAATTCACACGGAAATTGCGTCGCTATGAAATACTATGTGTTCTAAGACATTTCCTTCTAAATCGAGTAACGTTTCTATGGAAACGACAGGATTTTCTTTTGGGATACGACAATCTCATTTCCGATCCACTAATCCTTCTTTACTGCATCCCTCACTCCCTAACATTTACGAATTCACACGGAAATTGCGTCGCTATGAAATACGAGTACTATGTGTTCTAAGACATTTCCTTCTAAATCGAGTAGCGTTTCTATGGAAACGACAGGATTTTCTTTTGGGATACGACAATCTCATTTCCGATCCACTAATCCTTCTTTACTGCATCCCTCACTCCCACACATTGACGAATTCACACGGAAATTGCGTCGCTATAAAATACGAGTACTATGTGTTCTAAGGCATTTCCTTCTAAATCGAGTAACATTTCTATGGAAACGACAGGATTTTCTTTTGGGATACGACATTCACATGTCCGATCCACTAATCCTTCTTTACTGCATAACTCTTTCCCACACATTGACGAATTCACACGGAAATTGCGTCGCTATGAAATACGAGTACTATGTTTTCTAAGACATTTCCTTCTAAATCGAGTAACGTTTCTATGGAAACGACAGGATTTTTTTTTGAGATACGACACTCACATTTCCGATCCACTAATCCTTCTTTACTGCATCCCTCACTCCCACACATTGACGAATTCACACGGAAATTCCGTCGCTATGAAATACTATGTGTTCTAAGACATTTCCTTCTAAATCGAGTAACGTTTCTATGGAAACGACAAAATTTTCTTTTGGGATACGACAATCTCATTTCCGATCCACTAATCCTTCTTTACTGCATCCCTCACTCCCTAACATTTACGAATTCACACGGAAATTCCGTCGCTATGAAATACGAGTACTATGTGTTCTAAGACATTTCCTTCTAAATCGAGTAACGTTTCTATGGAAACGGCAGGATTTTCTTTTGGGATACGACAATCACATTTCCGATCCATAAATCCTTCTTTACTGCATCCCTCACTCCCACACATTGACGAATTCACACGGAAATTGCGTCGATATGAATTACTATGGGTTCTATGACTTCTCCTTCTAAATCAAGTAACGTTTCTATGGAAACGACAGGACTTTTTTTTGGGATACGACAATCTCATTTCCGATCCACTAATCTTTCTTTACTGCATCCCTCACTCCGAAACATTGACGAATTCACACGGATATTGCGACGCTACGAAATACTATGTGTTCTAAGACATTTCCTTCTAAATCGAGTAACGTTTCTATGGAAACGACAGGATTTTCTTTTGGGATACGACAATCTCATTTCCGATCCACTAATCCTTCTTTACTGCATCCCTCTCTCCCACACATTGACGAATTCACACGGAAATTGCGTCGCTATGAAATACGAGTACTATGTGTTCTAAAACATTTCCTTCTAAATCGAGTAACGTTTCTATGGAAACGACAGGATTTTCTTTTGGGATACGACAATCACATTTCCGATCCACTAATCCTTCTTTACTGCATCCCTCACTCCCACACATTGACGAATTCACACGGAAATTGCGTCGCTATGAATTACTATGGGTTCTATGACTTCTCCTTCTAAATCAAGTAATGTTTCTATGGAAACGAAAGGACTTTTTTTTGGGACACGACAATCTCATTTCCAATCCATTAATCCTTCTTTACTGCATCCCTCACTCCCAAACATTGACGAATTCAAACGGAAATTGCGTCGCTATAAAATACTATGTGTTCTAAGACATTTCCTTCTAAATCGAGTAACGTTTCTATGGAAACGACAGGATTTTCTTTTGGGATACGACAATCTCATTTCCGATCCATTAATCCTTCTTTACTGCATCCCTCACTCCCACACATTGACGAATTCACACGGAAATTGCGTCGCTATGAAATACTATGTGTTCTAGGACATTTCCTTCTAAATCGAGTAACATTTCTATGGAAACGACAGGATTTTCTTTTGGGATACGACAATCTCATTTCCGATCCACTAATCCTTCTTTACTGCATCCCTCACTCCCACACATTGACGAATTCACACGGAAATTGCGTCGCTATGAAATACGAGTACTATGTGTTCTAAGACATTTCCTTCTAAATCGAGTAACGTTTCTAAGGAAACGACAGGATTTTCTTTTGGGATACGACAATCACATTTCCGATCCACTAATCCTTCTTTACTGCATCCCTCACTCCCAAACATTGACGAATTCACACGGAAATTGCGTCGCTATGAAATACTATGTGTTCTAAGACATATCCTTCTAAATCGAGTAACGTTTCTATGGAAACGACAGGATTTTCTTTTGGGATACGACAATCACATTTCCGATCCACTAATCCAGCTTTACTGCATCCCTCACTATCAAACATTGACGAATTCACACGGAAATTGCGTCGCTATGAAATACGAGTACTATGTGTTCTAAGACATTTCCTTCTAATTCGAGTAACGTTTCTATGGAACGACAGGATTTTCTTTTGGGATACAACAATCTTATTTCCGATCCACTAATCCTTCTTTACTGCAACCCTCACTCCCACACATTGACGAATTCACACGGAAATTCCGTCGCTATGAAATACGAGTACTATGTGTTCTAAGACATTTCCTTCTAAATCGAGTAACGTTTCTATGGAAACGACAGGATATTCTTTTGGGATACGACAATCACATTTCCGATTCACTAATCCTTCTTTACTGCATCCCTCACTCCCAAACATTGACGAATTCACACGGAAATTGCGTCGCTGTGAAATACTATGTGTTCTAAGACATTTCCTTCTAAATCGAGTAACGTTTCTATGGAAACGAAAGGATTTTCTTTTGGGATACGACAATCTTAATTCCGATCCACTAATCCTTCTTTACTTCATCCCTCACTCCCACACATTGACGAATTCACACGGAAATTGCGTAGCTATGAAATACGAGTGCTATGTGTTCTAAGACAATTCCTTCTAAATCGAGTAACGTTTCTATGGAAACGACAGGATATTCTTTTGGGATACGACAATCACATTTCCGATCCACTAATCCTTCTTTACTGCAACCCTCACTCCCAAACATTGACGAATTCACACGGAAATTGCGTCGCTATGAAATACTATGTGTTCTAAGACATTTCCTTCTAAATCGAGTAACGTTTCTATGGAAACGACAGGATTTTCTTTTGGGATACGACAACCTCATTTCCGATCCACTAATCCATCTTTACTGCATCCCTCACTCCCACTCATTGACGAATTCACACGGAAATTCCGTCACTATGAAATACGAGTGCTATGTGTTCTAAGACATTTCCTTCTAAATCGAGTATCGTTTCTATGGAAACGACAGGATTTTCTTTTGGGATACGACAATCTCATTTCCGATCCACTAATCCTACTTTACTGCATCCCTCACTCCCAAAAGTTGACGAATTCACACGGAAATTGCGTCGCTATGAAATACTATGTGTTCTAAGACATATCCTTCTAAATTTAGTAACGTTTCTATGGAAACGACAGGATTTTCTTTTGGGATACGACAATCACATTTCCGATCCACTAATCCAGCTTTACTGCATCCCTCACTATCAAACATTGACGAATTCACATGGAAATTGCGTCGCTATGAAATACTAAGTGTTCTAAGACATTTCCTTCTAAATCGAGTAACGTTTCTATGGAAACGACAGGATTTTCTTTTGGGATACGACAATCTCATTTCCGATCCACTAATCCTTCTTTACTGCAACCCTCACTCCCACAGATTGACGAATTCACACGGAAATTCCGTCGCTATGAAATACGAGTACTATGTGTTCTAAGACATTTCCTTCTAAATCGAGTAACGTTTCTATGGAAACGACAGGATTTTCTTTTAGGATACGACAATCACATTTCCGATCCACTAATCCTTCTTTACTGCATCCCTCACTCCCTAACATTGACGAATTCACACGGAAATTGCGTCGCTATGAAATACTATGTGTTCTAAGACATTTCCTTCTAAATCGAGTAACGTTTCTATGGAAACGACAGGATTTTCTTTTGGGATACGACAATCTTATTTCCGATCCACTAATCCTTCTTTACTTCATCCCTCACTCCCACACATTGACGAATTCACACGGAAATTGCGCAGCTATGAAATACGAGTGCTATGTGTTCTAAGACAATTCCTTCTAAATCGAGTAACGTTTCTATGGAAACGACAGGACTTTTTTTTGGGATACGACAATCACATTTCCGATCCACTAATCCTTCTTTACTGCAACCCTCACTCCCAAACATTGACGAATTCACACGGAAATTGCGTCGCTATGAAATACTATGTGTTCTAAGACATTTCCTTCTAAATCGAGTAACGTTTCTATGGAAACGACAGGATTTTCTTTTGGGATACGACAATCTCATTTCCGATCCACTAATCCTTCTTTACTGCATCCCTCACTCCCACACATTGACGAATTCACACGGAAATTGCGTCGCTATGAAATGCGAGTACTATGTGTTCTAAGACATTTCCTTCTAAATCGAGTAACGTTTCTAAGGAAACGACAGGATTTTCTTTTGGGTTACGACAATCACATTTCCGATCCACTAATCCTTCTTTACTGCATCCCTCACTCCCAAACATTGACGAATTCACACGGAAATTGCGTCGCTATGAAATACTATGTGTTCTAAGACATATCCTTCTAAATCGAGTAACGTTTCTATGGAAACGACAGGATTTTCTTTTGGGATACGACAATCACATTTCCGATCCACTAATCCTTCTTTACTGCAACCCTCACTCCCACACATTGACGAATTCACACGGAAATTCCGTCGCTATGAAATACGAGTACTATGTGTTCTTAGACATTTCCTTCTAAATCGAGTAACGTTTCTATGGAAACGACAGGATATTCTTTTGGGATACGACAATCACATTTCCGATTCACTAATCCTTCTTTACTGCATCCCTCACTCCCAAACATTGACGAATTCACACGGAAATTGCGTCGCTATGAAATACTATGTGTTCTAAGACATTTCCTTCTAAATCGAGTAACGTTTCTATGGAAACGACAGGATTTTCTTTTGGGATACGACAATCTTAATTCCGATCCACTAATCCTTCTTTACTTCATCCCTCACTCCCACACATTGACGAATTCACACGGAAATTGCGTAGCTATGAAATACGAGTGCTATGTGTTCTAAGACAATTCCTTCTAAATCGAGTAACGTTTCTATGGAAACGACAGGATTTTCTTTTGGGATACGACAATCACATTTCCGATCCACTAATCCTTCTTTACTGCAACCCTCACTCTCAAACATTGACGAATTCACACGGAAATTGCGTCGCTATGAAATACTATGTGTTCCAAGACATTTCCTTCTAAATCGAGTAACGTTTCTATGGAAACGACAGGATTTTCTTTTGGGATACGACAATCTCATTTCCGATCCACTAATCCTTCTTTACTGCATCCCTCACTCCCACACATTGACGAATTCACACGGAAATTCCGTCACTATGAAATACGAGTGCTATGTGTTCTAAGACATTTCCTTCTAAATCGAGTAACGTTTCAATGGAAACGACAGGATTTTCTTTTGGGATACGACAATCTCATTTCCGATCCACTAATCCTTCTTTACTGCATCCCTCACTCCCAAAAGTTGACGAATTCACACGGAAAATGCGTCGCTATGAAATACTATGTGTTCTAAGACATATCCTTCTAAATCGAGTAACGTTTCTATGGAAACGACGGGATTTTCTATTGGGATACGACAATCACATTTCCGATCCACTAATCCAGCTTTACTGCATCCCTCACTATCAAACATTGACGAATTCACACGGAAACTGCGTCGTTATGAAATACTAAGTGTTCTAAGACATTTCCTTCTAAATCGAGTAACGTTTCTATGGAAACGACAGGATTTTCTTTTGGGATACGACAATCTCATTTCCGATCCACTAATCCTTCTTTACTGCAACCCTTACTCCCACAGATTGACGAATTCACACGGAAATTCCGTCGCTATGAAATACGAGTACTATGTGTTCTAAGACATTTCCTTCTAAATCGAGCAACGTTTCTATGGAAACGACAGGATTTTCTTTTAGGATACGACAATCACATTTCCGATCCACTAATCCTTCTTTACTGCATCCCTCACTCCCAAACATTGACGAATTCACACGGAAATTGCGTCGCTATGAAATACTATGAGTTCTAAGACATTTCCTTCTAAATCGAGTAACGTTTCTATGGAAACGACAGGATTTTCTTTTGGGATACGACAATCTCATTTCCGATCCACTAATCCTTCTTTACTGCATCCCTCACTCCCACACATTGACGAATTCACACTGAAATTCCGTCGCTATGAAATACGAGTACTATGTGTTCTAAGACATTTCCTTCTAAATCGAGTAACGTTTCTATGGAAACGACAGGATTTTCTTTTGGGATACGACAATCACATTTCCGATCCACTAATCCTTCTTTACTGCATCCCTCACTCCCAAACATTGACGAATTCACACGGAAATTGCGTCGCTATGAAATACTATGTGTTCTAAGACATTTCCTTCTAAATCGAGTAACGTTTCTATGGAAACGACAGGATTTTCTTTTGGGATACGACAATCTTATTTCCGATCCACTAATCCTTCCTTACTGCATCCCTCACTCCCACATATTGACGAATTCACACGGAAATTGCGTAGCTATGAAATACGAGTACTATGTGTTGTAAGACAATTCCTTCTAAATCGAGTAACGTTTCTATGGAAACGACAGGATTTTCTTTTGGGATGCGACAATCACATTTCCGATCCACTAATCCTTCTTTACTGCATCCCTCACTCCCACACATTGACGAATTCACACGGAAATTCTGTCGCTATGAAATACGAGTACTATGTGTTCTAAGACATTTCCTTCTAAATCGAGTAACGTTTCTATGGAAACGACAGGATTTACTTTTGCGATACGACAATCACATTTCCGATCCACTAATCCTTCTTTACTGCATCCCTCACTCCCACACATTGATTAATTCATACGGAAATTGCGTCGCTATGAATTACTGTGGGTTCTATGACTTCTCCTTCTAAATCAAGTAACGTTTCTATGGAAACGACAGGACTTTTTTTTGGGATACGACAATCTCATTTCCGATCCACTAATCCTTCTTTACTGCATCCCTCACTCCCAAACATTGACGAATTCACGCGGAAATTGCGTCGCTATGAAATACTATGTGTTCTAAGACATTTCCTTCTAAATCGAGTAACGTTTCTATGGAAACGACAGGATTTTCTTTTGGGATACGACAATCTCATTTCCGATCCACTTATCCTTCTTTACTGCATCCCTCACTCCCACACATTGACGAATTCACACGGAAATTGCGTCGCTATGAAATACGAGTACTATGTGTTCTAAGACATTTCTTTCTAAATCGAGTAACGTTTCTATGGAAACGACAGGATTTTCTTTTGGGGGTACGACAATCACATTTCCGATCCACTAATTCTTCTTTACTGCATCCCTAACTCACAAACATTGACGAATTCACACGGAAATTGCGTCGCTATGAATTACTATGGGTTCTATGACTTCTCCTTCTAAATCGAGTAACGTTTCTATGGAAACGACAGGATTTTCTTTTGGGATACGACAATCTCATTTCCGATCCACTAATCCCTCTTTACTGCATCCCTCACTCCCACACATTGAGGAATTCACACAGAAATTGCATCGCTATGAAATACTATGTGTTCTAAGACATTTCTTTCTAAATCGAGTAACGTTTCTATGGAAACGACAGGATTTTCTTTTGGGGGTACGACAATCACATTTCCGATCCACTAATTCTTCTTTACTGCATCCCTAACTCACAAACATTGACGAATTCACACGGAAATTGCGTCGCTATGAATTACTATGGGTTCTATGACTTCTCCTTCTAAATCGAGTAACGTTTCTATGGAAACGACAGGATTTTCTTTTGGGATACGACAATCTCATTTCCGATCCACTAATCCCTCTTTACTGCATCCCTCACTCCCACACATTGACGAATTCACACGGAAATTGCATCGCTATGAAATACTATGTGTTCTAAGACATTTCCTTCTAAATCGAGTAACGTTTCTATGGAAACGACAGGATATTCTTTTGGGATACGACAATCACATTTCCGATCCACTAATCCTTCTTTACTGCAACCCTCACTCTCAAACATTGACGAATTCACACGGAAATTGCGTCGCTATGAAATACTATGTGTTCTAAGACATTTCCTTCTAAATCGAGTAACGTTTCTATGGAAACGACAGGATTTTCTTTTGGGATACGACAATCTCATTTCCGATCCACTAATCCTTCTTTACTGCATCCCTCACTCCCACACATTGACGAATTCACACGGAAATTCCGTCACTATGAAATACGAGTGCTATGTGTTCTAAGACATTTCCTTCTAAATCGAGTAACGTTTCAATGGAAACGACAGGATTTTCTTTTGGGATACGACAATCTCATTTCCGATCCACTAATCCTTCTTTACTGCATCCCTCACTCCCAAAAGTTGACGAATTCACACGGAAATTGCGTCGCTATGAAATACTATGTGTTCTAAGACATATCCTTCTAAATCGAGTAACGTTTCTATGGAAACGACGGGATTTTCTATTGGGATACGACAATCACATTTCCGATCCACTAATCCAGCTTTACTGCATCCCTCACTATCAAACATTGACGAATTCACACGGAAACTGCGTCGTTATGAAATACTAAGTGTTCTAAGACATTTCCTTCTAAATCGAGTAACGTTTCTATGGAAACGACAGGATTTTCTTTTGGGATACGACAATCTCATTTCCGATCCACTAATCCTTCTTTACTGCAACCCTTACTCCCACAGATTGACGAATTCACACGGAAATTCCGTCGCTATGAAATACGAGTACTATGTGTTCTAAGACATTTCCTTCTAAATCGAGCAACGTTTCTATGGAAACGACAGGATTTTCTTTTAGGATACGACAATCACATTTCCGATCCACTAATCCTTCTTTACTGCATCCCTCACTCCCAAACATTGACGAATTCACACGGAAATTGCGTCGCTATGAAATACTATGAGTTCTAAGACATTTCCTTCTAAATCGAGTAACGTTTCTATGGAAACGACAGGATTTTCTTTTGGGATACGACAATCTCATTTCCGATCCACTAATCCTTCTTTACTGCATCCCTCACTCCCACACATTGACGAATTCACACTGAAATTCCGTCGCTATGAAATACGAGTACTATGTGTTCTAAGACATTTCCTTCTAAATCGAGTAACGTTTCTATGGAAACGACAGGATTTTCTTTTGGGATACGACAATCACATTTCCGATCCACTAATCCTTCTTTACTGCATCCCTCACTCCCAAACATTGACGAATTCACACGGAAATTGCGTCGCTATGAAATACTATGTGTTCTAAGACATTTCCTTCTAAATCGAGTAACGTTTCTATGGAAACGACAGGATTTTCTTTTGGGATACGACAATCTTATTTCCGATCCACTAATCCTTCCTTACTGCATCCCTCACTCCCACATATTGACGAATTCACACGGAAATTGCGTAGCTATGAAATACGAGTACTATGTGTTCTAAGACAATTCCTTCTAAATCGAGTAACGTTTCTATGGAAACGACAGGATTTTCTTTTGGGATACGACAATCACATTTCCGATCCACTAATCCTTCTTTACTGCATCCCTCACTCCCACACATTGACGAATTCACACGAAAATCCATCGCTATGAAATACGAGTACTATGTGTTCTAAGACATTTCCTTCTAAATCGAGTAACGTTTCTATGGAAACGACAGGATTTACTTTTGCGATACGACAATCACATTTCCGATCCACTAATCCTTCTTTACTGCATCCCTCACTCCCACACATTGATTAATTCATACGGAAATTGCGTCGCTATGAATTACTGTGGGTTCTATGACTTCTCCTTCTAAATCAAGTAACGTTTCTATGGAAACGACAGGACTTTTTTTTGGGATACGACAATCTCATTTCCGATCCACTAATCCTTCTTTACTGCATCCCTCACTCCCAAACATTGACGAATTCACGCGGAAATTGCGTCGCTATGAAATACTATGTGTTCTAAGACATTTCCTTCTAAATCGAGTAACGTTTCTATGGAAACGACAGGATTTTCTTTTGGGATACGACAATCTCATTTCCGATCCACTTATCCTTCTTTACTGCATCCCTCACTCCCACACATTGACGAATTCACACGGAAATTGCGTCGCTATGAAATACGAGTACTATGTGTTCTAAGACATTTCTTTCTAAATCGAGTAACGTTTCTATGGAAACGACAGGATTTTCTTTTGGGGGTACGACAATCACATTTCCGATCCACTAATTCTTCTTTACTGCATCCCTAACTCACAAACATTGACGAATTCACACGGAAATTGCGTCGCTATGAATTACTATGGGTTCTATGACTTCTCCTTCTAAATCGAGTAACGTTTCTATGGAAACGACAGGATTTTCTTTTGGGATACGACAATCTCATTTCCGATCCACTAATCCCTCTTTACTGCATCCCTCACTCCCACACATTGACGAATTCACACGGAAATTGCATCGCTATGAAATACTATGTGTTCTAAGACATTTCCTTCTAAATCGAGTAACGTTTCTATGGAAACGACAGGATTTTCTTTTGGGATACGACAATCACATTTCCGATCCACTAATCCTTCTTTACTGCATTTCTCACTCCCAAACATTGACGAATTCACATGGAGATTGCGTCGCTATGAAATACTATGTGTTCTAAGACATTTGTTTCTAAATCGAGTAACGTTTCTATGGAAACGACAGGATTATCTTTTGGGATACGACAATCTCATTTCCGATCCACTAATCCTTCTTTACTGCATCCCTCACTCCCACACATTGACGAATTCACACGGAAATTGCGTCGCTATGAAATACGGGTACTATGTGTTCTAAGCCATTTCCTTCTAAATCGAGTAACGTTTCTATGGAAACGACAGGATTTTCTTTTGGGATACGACAATCTCAATTCCGATCCACTAATCCTTCTTTACTGCATCCCTCACTCCCACACATTGACGAATTCACACGGAAATTGCGTCGCTATGAAATACGAGTACTATGTGTTCTAACACAATTCCTTCTAAATCGAGTAACGTTTCTACGGAAACTACAGGATTTTCTTTTGGGATACGACAATCACATTTCCCATCCACTAATCCTTCTTTACTGCAACCCTCACTCCCAAACATTGACGAAATCACACGGAAATTGCGTCGCTATGAAATACTATGTGTTCTAAGACATTTCCTTCTAAATCGAGTAACGTTTCTATGGAAACGACAGGATTTTCTTTTAGGATACGACAATCTCATTTCCGATCCGATAATCCTTCTTTACTGCATCCCTCACTCCCACACATTGACGAATTCACACGGAAATTGCGTCGCTATGAAACACTATGGGTTCTAAGACATTTCTTTCTAAATCGAGTAACGTTTCTATGGAAACGACAGGATTTACTTTTGGGATACGACAATCACATTTCCGATCCACTAATCCTTCTTTACTGCAACCCTCACTCCCACACATTGACGAATTCACACGGAAATTGCGTCGCTATGACTTACTGCGGGTTCTATGACTTCTCCTTCCAAATCAAGTAACGTTTCTATGGAAACGACAGGACCTTTTTTTGGGATACGACAATCTCATTTCCGATCCACTAATCCTTCTTTACTGCATCCCTCACTCCCAAACATTGACGAATTCACACGGAAATTGCGTCGCTATGAAATACTATGTGTTCTATGACATTTCGTTGTAATCGAGTAACGTTTCTATGGAAACGACAGGATTTTCTTTTGGGATACGACAATCTCATTTCCGATCCACTAATCCTTCCTTACTGCATCCCTCACTCCCACACATTGACGAATTCACACGGAAATTCCGTAGCTATGAAATACGAGTACTATGTGTTCTAAGACATTTCCTTCTAATTCGAGTAACGTTTCTATGGAAACGACAGGATTTACTTTTGGGATACGACAATCACATTTCCGATCCACTAATCCTTCTATACTGCATCCCTCACTCCCACACATTGACGAATTCACACGGAAATTGCGTCGCTATGATATACAAGTACTATGTGTTCTAAGACATTTCTTTCTAAATCGAGTAACGTTTCTATGGAAACGACAGGATTTTCTTTTGGGGGTACGACAATCACATTTCCGATCCACTAATTCTTCTTTACTGCATCCCTCACTCCCAAACATTGACGAATTCACACGGAAATTGCGTCGCTATGAATTACGTTGGGTTCTATGACTTCTCCTTCTAAATCGAGTAACGTTTCTATGGAAACGACAGGATTTTCTTTTGGGATACGACAATCTCATTTCCGATCCACTAATCCTTCTTTACTGCATCCCTCACTCCCAAACATTGACGAATTCACACGGAAATTGCGTCGCTATGAAATACTATGTGTTCTAAGACATTTCCTTCTAAATCGAGTAACGTTACTATGGAAACGACAGGATTTTCTTTTGGGATACGACAATCTCATTTCCGATCCACTAATCCTTCTTTACTGCATCCCTCACTCCCACACATTGACAAATTCACACGGAAATTGCGTCTCCATGAATTACAATGGGTTCTATGACTTCTCCTTCTAAATCAAGTAACGTTTCTATGGAAACGACAGGACTTTTTTTTGGATACGACAATCTCATTTCCGATCCACTAATCCTTCATTACTGCATCCCTCACTCCCAAACATTGACGAATTCACACGGAAATTGCGTCGCTATGAAATACTATGTGTTCTAAGACATTTCCTTCTAAATCGAGTAACGTTTCTATGGAAACGACAGGATTTTCTTTTGGGATACGACAATCTCATTTCCGATCCACTAATCCTTCTTTACTGCATTTCTCACTCCCAAACATTGACGAATTCACATGGAGATTGCGTCGCTATGAAATACTATGTGTTCTATGACATTTCCTTCTAAATCGAGTAACGTTTCTGTGGAAACGACAGGATTTTCTTTTGGGATACGACAATCACATGTCCGATCCACTAATCCTTCTTTACTGCATCCCTCACTCCCACACATTGACGAATTCACACGGACATTCCGTCGCTATGAATTACTATGGGTTCTATGACTTCTCCTTCTAAATCAAGGAACGTTTCTATGGAAACGACAGGACTTTCTTTTGGGATACGACAATCACATTTCCGATCCACTAATCCTTCTTTACTGCATCCCTCACTCCCAAACAATGACGAATTCACACGGAAATTGCGTCGCTATGAAATACTATGTGTTCTAAGACATTTCTTTCTAAATCGAGTAACGTTTCTATGGAAACGACAGGATTTTCTTTTGGGATACGACAATCTCATTTCCGATCCACTAATCCTTCTTTACTGCATCCCTCACTCCCACACATTGACGAATTCACACGGAAATTGCGTCGCTATGAATTACTATGGGTTCTATGACTTCTCATTCTAAATCGAGTAACGTTTCTATGGAAACGACAGGATTTTCTTTTGGGATACGACAATCTCATTTCCGATCCACTAATCCCTCTTTACTGCATCCCTCACTCCCACACATTGACGAATTCACACGGGAATTGCATCGCTATGAAATACTATGTGTTCTAAGACATTTCCTTCTAAATCGAGTAACGTTTCTATGGAAACGACAGGATTTTCTTTTGGGATACGACAATCACATTTCCGATCCACTAATCCTTCTTTACTGCATTTCTCACTCCCAAACATTGACGAATTCACATAGAAATTGCGTCGCTATGAAATACTATGTGTTCTAAGACATCTGTTTCTAAATCGAGTAACGTTTCTATGGAAACGACAGGAGTATCTTTTGGAATACGACAATCTCATTTCCGATCCACTAATCCTTCTTTACTGCATCCCTCACTCCCACAAATTGACGAATTCACACGGAAATTGCGTCGCTATGATATACGAGTACTATGTGTTCTAAGACATTTCTTTCTAAATCGAGTAACGTTTCTATGGAAACAACAGGATTTTCTTTGGGGGGTACGACAATCACATTTCCGATCCACTAATTCTTCTTTACTGCATCCCTCACTCCCAAACATTGACGAATTCACACGGAAATTGCGTCGCTATGAATTACTATGGGTTCTATGACTTCTCCTTCAAAATCGAGTAACGTTTCTATGGAAGCGACAGGATTTTCTTTCGGGATACGACAATCTCATTTCCGATCCACTAATCCTTCCTTACTGCATCCCTCACTCCCAAACATTGACGAATTCACACGGAAATTGCGTCGCTATGAAATACTATGTGTTCTAAGACATTTCTTTCTAAATCGAGTAACGTTTCTATGGAAACGACAGGATTTTCTTTTGGGATACGACAATCTCATTTCCGATCCACTAATCCTTCTTTACTGCATCCCTCACTCCCACACATTGACAAATTCACACGGAAATTGCGTCTCTATGAATTACAATGGGTTCTATGACTTCTCCTTCTAAATCAAGTAACGTTTCTATGGAAACGACAGGACTTTTTTTTGGATACGACAATCTCATTTCCGATCCACTAATCCTTCATTACTGCATCCCTCACTCCCAAACATTGACGAATTCACACGGAAATTGCGTCGCTATGAAATACTATGTGTTCTAAGACATTTCCTTCTAAATCGAGTAACGTTTCTATGGAAACGACAGGATTTTCTTTTGGGATACGACAATCTCATTTCCGATCCACTAATCCTTCTTTACTGCATTTCTCACTCCCAAAAATTGACGAATTCACATGGAGATGGCGTCGCTATGAAATACTATGTGTTCTATGACATTTCCTTCTAAATCGAGTAACGTTTCTGTGGAAACGACAGGATTTCCTTTTGGGATACGACAATCACATGTCCGATCCACTAATCCTTCTCTACTGCATCCCTCACTCCCACACATTGACGAATTCACACGGACATTCCGTCGCTATGAATTACTATGGGTTCAATGACTTCTCCTTCTAAATCAAGGAACGTTTCTATGGAAACGACAGGACTTTCTTTTGGGATACGACAATCACATTTCCGATCCACTAATCCTTCTTTACTGCATCCCTCACTCCCAAACATTGACGAATTCACACGGAAATTGCGTCGCTATGAAATACTATGTGTTCTAAGACATTTCTTTTTAAATCGAGTAACGTTTCTATGGAAACGACAGGATTTTCTTTTGGGATACGACAATCTCATTTCCGATCCACTAATCCTTCTTTACTGCATCCCTCACTCCCACACATTGACGAATTCACACGGAAATTGCGTCGCTATGAATTACTATGGGTTCTATGACTTCTCCTTCTAAATCGAGTAACGTTTCTATGGAAACGACAGGATTTTTTTTTGGGATACGACAATCTCATTTCCGATTAACTAATCCCTCTTTACTGCATCCCTCACTCCCACACATTGACGAATTCACACGGACATTCCGTCGCTATGAATTACTATGGGTTCTATGACATCTCCTTCTAAATCAAGGAACGTTTCTATGGAAACGACAGGACTTTCTTTTGGGATACGACAATCACATTTCCGATCCACTAATCCTTCTTTACTGCATCCCTCACTCCCAAACATTGACGACTTCACACGGAAATTGCGTCGCTATGAAATACTATGTGTTCTAAGACATTTCTTTGTAAATCGAGTAACGTTCCTATGGAAACGACAGGATTTTCTTTTGGGGGTACGACAATCACATTTCCGATCCACTAATTCTTCTTTACTGCATCCCTAACTCACAAACATTGACGAATTCACACGGAAATTGCGTCGCTATGAATTACTATGGGTTCTATGACTTCTCCTTCTAAATCGAGTAACGTTTCTATGGAAACGACAGGATTTTCTTTTGGGATACGACAATCTCATTTCCGATCCACTAATCCCTCTTTACTGCATCCCTCACTCCCACACATTGACGAATTCACACGGGAATTCCATCGCTATGAAATACTATGTGTTCTAAGACATATCCTTCTAAATCGAGTAACGTTTCTATGGAAACGACAGGATTTTCTTTTGGGATACGACAATCACATTTCCGATCCACTAATCCTTCTTTACTGCATTTCTCACTCCCAAACATTGACGAATTCACATAGAAATTGCGTCGCTATGAAATACTATGTGTTCTAAGACATTTGTTTCTAAATCGAGTAACGTTTCTATGGAAACGACAGGATTATCTTTTGGAATACGACAATCTCATTTCCGATCCACTAATCCTTCTTTACTGCATCCCTCACTCCCACACATTGACGAATTCACACGGAAATTGCGTCGCTATGAAATACGGGTACTATGTGTTCTAAGACATTTCCTTCTAAATCGAGTAACGTTTCTATGGAAACGACAGGATTTTCTTTTGGGATACGACAATCTCAATTCCGATCCACTAATCCTCCTTTACTGCATCCCTCACTCCCACAAATTGACGAATTCACACGGAAATTGCTTCGCTATGAAATACGAGTACAATGTGTTCTAACACAATTCCTTCAAAATCGAGTAACGTTTCTACGGAAACGTCAGGATTTTCTTTTGGGATACGACAATCGCATTTCCCATCCACTAATCCTTCTTTACTGCAACCCTCACTCCCAAACATTGACGAAATCACATGGAAATTGCGACGCTATGAAATACTATGTGTTCTAAGACATTTCCTTCTAAATCGAGTAACGTTTCTATGGAAACGACAGGATTTTCTTTTAGGATACGACAATCTCATTTCCGATCCACTAATCCTTCTTTACTGCATCCCTCACTCCCACACATTGACGAATTCACACGGAAATTGCGTCGCTATGAAACACTATGGGTTCTAAGACATTTCTTTCTAAATCGAGTAACGTTTCTATGGAAACGACAGGATTTACTTTTGGGATACGACAATCACATTTCCGATCCACTATTCCTTCTTTACTGCATCCCTCACTCCCACACATTGACGAATTCACACGGAAATTGCGTCGCTATGAATTACTGCGGGTTCTATGACTTCTCCTTCCAAATCAAGTAACGTTTCTATGGAAACGACAGGACCTTTTTTTGGGATACGACAATCTCATTTCCGATCCACTAATCCTTCATTACTGCATCCCTCACTCCCAAACATAGACGAATTCACACGGAAATTGCGTCGCTATGAAATACTATGTGTTCTAAGACATTTCGTTCTAATCGAGTAACGTTTCTATGGAAACGACAGGATTTTCTTTTGGGATACGACAATCTCATTTCCGATCCACTAATCCTTCCTTACTGCATCCCTCACTCCCACACATTGACGAATTCACACGGAAATTCCGTCGCTATGAAATACGAGTACTATGTGTTCTAAGACATTTCCTTCTAAATCGAGTAACGTTTCTATGGAAACGACAGGATTTACTTTTGGGATACGACAATCACATTTCCGATCCACTAATCCTTCTCTACTGCATCCCTCACTCCCACACATTGACGAATTCACACGGAAATTGCGTCGCTATGAAATACGAGTACTATGTGTTGTAAGACATTTCTTTCTAAATCGAGTAACGTTTCAATGGAAACGACAGGATTTTCTTTTGGGGGTACGACAATCACATTTCCGATCCACTAATTCTTCTTTACTGCATCCCTCACTCCCACACATTGACAAATTCACACGGAAATTGCGTCTCTATGAATTACAATGGGTTCTATGACTTCTCCTTCAAAATCAAGTAACGTTTCTATGGAAACGACAGGACTTTTTTTTGGATACGACAATCTCATTTCCGATCCACTAATCCTTCATTACTGCATCCCTCACTCCCAAACATTGACGAATTCACACGGAAATTGCGTCGCTATGAAATACTATGTGTTCTAAGACATTTCCTTCTAAATCGAGTAACGTTTCTATGGAAACGACAGGATTTTCTTTTGGGATACGACAATCTCATTTCCGATCCACTAATCCATCTTTACTGCATTTCTCACTCCCAAACATTGACGAATTCACATGGAAATTGCGTCGCTATGAAATACTATGTGTTCTAAGACATTTCCTTCTAAATCGAGTAACGTTTCTGTGGAAACGACAGGATTTTCTTTTGGGATACGACAATCACATGTCCGATCCACTAATCCTTCTTTACTGCATCCCTCACTCCCACACATTGACGAATTCACACGGACATTCCGTCGCTATGAATTACTATGGGTTCTATGACTTCTCCTTCTAAATCAAGGAACGTTTCTATGGAAACGACAGGACTTTCTTTTGGGATACGACAATCACATTTCCGATCCACTAATCCTTCTTTACTGCATCCCTCACTCCCAAACATTGACGAATTCACACGGAAATTGCGTCGCTATGAAATACTATGTGTTCTAAGACATTTCTTTCTAAATCGAGTAACGTTTCTATGGAAACGACAGGATTTTCTTTTGGGATACGACAATCTCATATCCGATCCACTAATCCTTCTTTACTGCATCCCTCACTCAGACACATTGACGAATTCACACGGAAATTGCGTCGATATGAATTACTATAGGTTCTATGACTTCTCCTTCTAAATCAAGTAACGTTTCTATGGAAACGACAGGAATTTTTTTTGCGATGCGACAATCTCATTTCCGATCCACTAATCTTTCTTTACTGCATCCCTCACTCCCAAACATTGACGAATTCACACGGATATTGCGTCGCTATGAAATACTATGTGTTCTAAGACATTTCCTTCTAAATGGAGTAACGTTTCTATGGAAACGACAGGATTTTCTATTGGGATACGACAATCTCATTTCCGATCCACTAATCCTTCTTTACTGCATCCCTCACTCCCACACATTGACGAATTCACACGGAAATTGCGTCGCTATGATATACGAGTACTATGTGTTCTAAGACATTTCCTTCTAAATCGAGTAACGTTTCTATGGAAACGACAGGATTTTCTTTTGGGATACGACAATCACATTTCCGATCCACTAATCCTTCCTTACTGCATCCCTCACTCCCACACATTGACGAATTCACACTGAAATTGCGTCGCTATGAATTACTATGGGTTCTATGACTTCTCCTTCTAAATCAAGTAATGTTTCTATGGAAACGTAAGGACTTTTTTTTGGGATACGACAATCTCATTTCCTATCCATTAATCCTTCTTTACTGCATCCCTCACTCCCACACATTGACGAATTCACACGGAAATTGCGTCGCTATGAAATACTATGTGTTCTAGGACATTTCCTTCTAAATCGAGTAAGGTTTCTATGGAAACGACAGGATTTTCTTTTGGGATACGACAATCTCATTTCTGATCCACTAATCCTTCTTTACTGCATCCCTCACTCCCACACATTGACGAATTCACACGGAAATTGCGTCGCTATGAAATACGAGTATTATGTGTTCTAACACATTTTCTTCTAAATCGAGTAACGTTTCTATGGAAACGACAGGATTTTCTTTTGGGATACGACAATCACATTTCCGATCCACTAATCCTTCTTTACTGCACCCCTCACTCCCAAACATTGACGAATTCACACGGAAATTGCGTCGCTATGAAATACTATGTGTTCTAAGACATATCCTTCTAAATCGAGTAACGTTTCTATGGAAACGACAGGATTTTCTTTTGGGATACGACAATCACATTTCCGTTCCACTAATCCTTCTTTACTGCATCCCTCACTATCAAACATTGTCGAATTCACACGGAAATTGCGTCGCTATGAAATACTATGTGTTCTAAGACATTTCCTTCTAAATCGAGTAACGTTTCTATGGAAACGACATGATTTTCTTTTGGGATACGACAATCTCATTTCCCATCCACTAATCCTTCCTTACTGCAACCCTCACTCCCACACATTGACGAATTCACACGGAAATTCCGTCGCTATGAAATACGAGTACTATAAGTTCTAAGACATTTCCTTCTAAATCGAGTAACGTTTCTATGGAAACGACAGGATTTTCTTTTGGTATACGACAATCACATTTCCGATCCACTAATCCTTCGTTACTGCATCCCTCACTCCCAAACATTGACGAATTCACACGGAAATAGCGTCGCTAAGAAATACTATGTGTTCTAAGACATTTCCTTCTAAATCGAGTAACGTTTCTATGGAAACGACAGGATTTTCTTTTGGGATACGACAATCTTATTTCCGATCCACTAATCCTTCTTTACTGCATCCCTCACTCCCACACATTGACGAATTCACACGGAAATTGCGTAGCTATGGAATACGAGTACTATGTGTTCTAAGACAATTCCTTCTAAATCGAGTAACGTTTCTATGGAAACGACAGGATATTCTTTTGGGATACGACAATCACATTTCCGATCCACTAATGCTTCTTTACTGCAACCCTCACTCCCAAACATTGACGAATTCACACGGAAATTGCGTCGCTATGAAATACAATGTGTTCTTAGACATTTCCTTCTAAATCGAGTAACGTTTCTATGGAAACGACAGGATTTTCTTTTGGGATACGACAATCTCATTTCCGATCCACTAATCCTTCTTTACTGCATCCCTCACTCCCACACATTGACGAATTCACACGGAAATTCCGTCGCTATGAAATACGAGTACTATGTGTTCTAAGACATTTCCTTCTAAATCGGGTAACGTTTCTATGGAAACGACAGGATTTTCTTTTGGGATACGACAATCACATTTCCGATCCAGTAATCCTTCTTTACTGCATCCCTCACTCCCAAACATTGACGAATTCACACGGATATTGCGTCGCTATGAAATACTATGTGTTCTAAGACATATCCTTCTATATCGAGTAACGTTTCTATGGAAACGACAGGATTTTCTTTTGGGATACGACAATCACATATCCGATCCACTAATCCTCCTTTACTGCATCCCTCACTATCAAACATTGACGAATTCACACGGAAACTGCGTCGCTATGAAATACTATGTGTTCTAAGACATTTCCTTCTAAATCGAGTAACGTTTCTATGGAAACGACAGGATTTTCTTTTGGGATACGACAATCTCATTTCCGATCCACTAATCCTTCTTTACTGCAACCCTCACTCCCACACATTGACGAATTCACACGGAAATTCCGTCGCTATGAAATACGAGTACTATGTGTTCTAAGACATTTCCTTCTAAATCGAGTAACGTTTCTATGGAAACGACAGGATTTTCTTTTGGGATACGACAATCACATTTCCGATCCACTAATCCTTCTTTACTGCATCCCTCACTCCCAAACATTGACGAATTCACACGGAAATTGCGTCGCTATGAAATACTATGTGTTCTAAGACATTTCCTTCTAAATCGAGTAAAGTTTCTATGGAAACGACAGGATTTTCTTTTGGGATACGACAATCACATTTCCGATCCACTAATCCTTCTTTACTGCATCCCTCACTCCCACACATTGACGAATTCACACGGAAATTGCGTCGCCATGAAATACGAGTACTTTGAGTTCTAAGACATTTCCTTCTAAATCGAGTAACGTTTCTATGGAAACGACAGGATTTTCTTTTGGGATATGACAATCACATTTCCGATCCACTAATCCTTCTTTACTGCATCCCTCACTCCCAAACATTGACGAATTCACACGGAAATTGCGTCGCTATGAAATACGAGTACTATGTGTTCTAAGACATTTCCTTCTAAATCGAGTAACGTTTCTATGGAAACGACAGGATTTTCTTTTGGGATACGACAATCTCATTTCCGATCCACTAATCCTTCTTTACTGCATCCCTCACTCCCACACATTGACGAATTCACACGGAAATTGCGTCGCTATGAAATACGAGTACTACGTGTTCTAAGGCATTTCCTTCTAAATCGAGTAACATTTCTATGGAAACGACAGGATTTTCTTTTGGGATACGACATTCACATGTCTGATCCACTAATCCTTCTTTACTGCATAACTCATTCCCACACATTGACGAATTCACACGGAAATTGCGTCGCTATGAAATACGAGTACTCTGTGTTCTAAGACATTTCCTTCTAAATCGAGTAACGTTTCTATGAAAACGACAGGATTTTTTTTTGAGATACGACAATCACATTTCCGATCCACTAATCGTTCTTTACTGCATCCCTCACTCCCACACATTGACGAATTCACACGGAAATTCCGTCGCTATGAAATACTATGTGTTCTAAGACATTTCCTTCTAAATCGAGTAACGTTTCTATGGAAATGACAAAATTTTCTTTTGGGATACGACAATCTCATTTCCGATCCACTAATCCTTCTTTACTGCATCCCTCACTCCCAAACATTTACGAATTCACACGGAAATTCCGTCGCTATGTAATACGAGTACTATGTGTTCTAAGACATTTCTTTCTAAATCGAGTAACGTTTCTATGGAAACGACAGGATTTTCTTTTGGGATACGACAATCACATTTCCGATCCATAAATCCTTCTTTACTGCATCCCTCACTCCCTCACATTGACGAATTCACACGGAAATTGCGTCGATATGAATTACTATGGGTTCTATGACTTCTCCTTCTAAATCAAGTAACGTTTCTATGGAAACGACAGGACTTTTTTTTGGGATACGACAATCTCATTTCCGATCCACTAATCTTTCTTTACTGCATCCCTCACTCCCAAACATTGACGAATTCACACGGATATTGCGTCGCTATGAAATACGAGTACTATGTGTTCTAAGACATTTCCTTCTAAAGCGAGTAACGTTTCTATGGATACGACAGGATTTTCTTTTGGGATACGACAATCACATTTCCGATCCACTAATCCTTCTTTACTGCATCCCTTACTCCCACACATTGACGAATTCACACGGAAATTGCGTCGCTATGAATTACTATGGGTTCTATGACTTCTCCTTCTAAATCAAGTAATGTTTCTATGGAAACGAAAGGAATTTTTTTTGGGATACGACAATCTCATTTCCAATCCATTAATCCTTCTTTACTGCATCCCTCACTCCCAAACATTGACGAATTCACACGGAAATTGCGTCGCTATGAAATACTATGTGTTCTAAGACATTTCCTTCTAAATCGAGTAACGTTTCTATGGAAACAACAGGATTTTCCTTTGGGATACGACAATCTCATTTCCGATCCATTAATCCTTCTTTCCTGCATCCCTCACTCCCACACATTGACGAATTCACACGGAAATTGCGTCGCTATGAAATACTATGTGTTCTAGGACATTTCCTTCTAAATCGAGTAACGTTTCTATGGAAACGACTGGATTTCCTTTTGGGATACGACAATCTCATTTCCGATCCACTAATCCTTCTTTACTGCATCCCTCACTCCCACACATTGACGAATTCACACGGAAATTGCGTCGCTATGAAATATGAGTACTATGTGTTCTATGACATTTCCTTCTAAATCGAGTAACGTTTCTATGGAAACGACAGGATTTTCTTTTGGGATACGACAATCACATTTCCGATCCACTAATCCTTCTATACTGCATCCCCCACTCCCAAACATTGACGAGTTCACACGGAAATTTGCGTCGCTATGAATTACTATGGTTTCTATGACTTCTCCTTCTAAATCGAGTAACGTTTCTCTGGAAACGACAGGCTTTTCTTTTGGGATACGGCAATCTCATTTCCGATCCACTAATCCTTCTTTACTGCATCCCTCACTCCCACACATTGACGAATTCACACGGAAATTGCGTCGCTATGAAATACGAGTACTATGTGTTCTAAGGCATTTCCTTCTAAATCGAGTAACGTTTCTATGGAAACGACAGGATTTTCTTTTGGGATACGACAATCACATGTCCAATCCACTAATCCTTCTTTACTGCATCCCTCACTCCCACACATTGACGAATTCACACGGAAATTGCGTCGCTATGAAATACTATGTGTTCTAGGACATTTCCTTCTAAATCGAGTAAGGTTTCTATGGAAACGACAGGATTTTCTTTTGGGATACGACAATCTCATTTCTGATCCACTAATCCTTCTTTACTGCATCCCTCACTCCCACACATTGACGAATTCACACGGAAATTGCGTCGCTATGAAATACGAGTATTATGTGTTCTAACACATTTTCTTCTAAATCGAGTAACGTTTCTATGGAAACGACAGGATTTTCTTTTGGGATACGACAATCACATTTCCGATCCACTAATCCTTCTTTACTGCACCCCTCACTCCCAAACATTGACGAATTCACACGGAAATTGCGTCGCTATGAAATACTATGTGTTCTAAGACATATCCTTCTAAATCGAGTAACGTTTCTATGGAAACGACAGGATTTTCTTCTGGGATACGACAATCACATTTCCGTTCCACTAATCCTTCTTTACTGCATCCCTCACTATCAAACATTGTCGAATTCACACGGAAATTGCGTCGCTATGAAATACTATGTGTTCTAAGACATTTCCTTCTAAATCGAGTAACGTTTCTATGGAAACGACATGATTTTCTTTTGGGATACGACAATCTCATTTCCCATCCACTAATCCTTCCTTACTGCAACCCTCACTCCCACACATTGACGAATTCACACGGAAATTCCGTCGCTATGAAATACGAGTACTATAAGTTCTAAGACATTTCCTTCTAAATCGAGTAACGTTTCTATGGAAACGACAGGATTTTCTTTTGGTATACGACAATCACATTTCCGATCCACTAATCCTTCGTTACTGCATCCCTCACTCCCAAACATTGACGAATTCACACGGAAATAGCGTCGCTAAGAAATACTATGTGTTCTAAGACATTTCCTTCTAAATCGAGTAACGTTTCTATGGAAACGACAGGATTTTCTTTTGGGATACGACAATCTTATTTCCGATCCACTAATCCTTCTTTACTGCATCCCTCACTCCCACACATTGACGAATTCACACGGAAATTGCGTAGCTATGGAATACGAGTTCTATGTGTTCTAAGACAATTCCTTCTAAATCGAGTAACGTTTCTATGGAAACGACAGGATATTCTTTTGGGATACGACAATCACATTTCCGATCCACTAATGCTTCTTTACTGCAACCCTCACTCCCAAACATTGACGAATTCACACGGAAATTGCGTCGCTATGAAATACAATGTGTTCTTAGACATTTCCTTCTAAATCGAGTAACGTTTCTATGGAAACGACAGGATTTTCTTTTGTGATACGACAATCTCATTTCCGATCCACTAATCCTTCTTTACTGCATCCCTCACTCCCACACATTGACGAATTCACACGGAAATTCCGTCGCTATGAAATACGAGTACTATGTGTTCTAAGACATTTCCTTCTAAATCGGGTAACGTTTCTATGGAAACGACAGGATTTTCTTTTGGGATACGACAATCACATTTCCGATCCAGTAATCCTTCTTTACTGCATCCCTCACTCCCAAACATTGACGAATTCACACGGATATTGCGTCGCTATGAAATACTATGTGTTCTAAGACATATCCTTCTATATCGAGTAACGTTTCTATGGAAACGACAGGATTTTCTTTTGGGATACGACAATCACATTTCCGATCCACTAATCCTCCTTTACTGCATCCCTCACTATCAAACATTGACGAATTCACACGGAAACTGCGTCGCTATGAAATACTATGTGTTCTAAGACATTTCCTTCTAAATCGAGTAACGTTTCTATGGAAACGACAGGATTTTCTTTTGGGATACGACAATCTCATTTCCGATCCACTAATCCTTCTTTACTGCAACCCTCACTCCCACACATTGACGAATTCACACGGAAATTCCGTCGCTATGAAATACGAGTACTATGTGTTCTAAGACATTTCCTTCTAAATCGAGTAACGTTTCTATGGAAACGACAGGATTTTCTTTTGGGATACGACAATCACATTTCCGATCCACTAATCCTTCTTTACTGCATCCCTCACTCCAAAACATTGACGAATTCACACGGAAATTGCGTCGCTATGAAATACTATGTGTTCTAAGACATTTCCTTCTAAATCGGGTAAAGTTTCTATGGAAACGACAGGATTTTCTTTTGGGATACGACAATCACATTTCCGATCCACTAATCCTTCTTTACTGCATCCCTCACTCCCACACATTGACGAATTCACACGGAAATTGCGTCGCCATGAAATACGAGTACTTTGAGTTCTAAGACATTTCCTTCTAAATCGAGTAACGTTTCTATGGAAACGACAGGATTTTCTTTTGGGATATGACAATCACATTTCCGATCCACTAATCCTTCTTTACTGCATCCCTCACTCCCAAACATTGACGAATTCACACGGAAATTGCGTCGCTATGAAATACGAGTACTATGTGTTCTAAGACATTTCCTTCTAAATCGAGTAACGTTTCTATGGAAACGACAGGATTTTCTTTTGGGATACGACAATCTCATTTCCGATCCACTAATCCTTCTTTACTGCATCCCTCACTCCCACACATTGACGAATTCACACGGAAATTGCGTCGCTATGAAATACGAGTACTACGTGTTCTAAGGCATTTCCTTCTAAATCGAGTAACATTTCTATGGAAACGACAGGATTTTCTTTTGGGATACGACATTCACATGTCTGATCCACTAATCCTTCTTTACTGCATAACTCATTCCCACACATTGACGAATTCACACGGAAATTGCGTCGCTATGAAATACGAGTACTATGTGTTCTAAGACATTTCCTTCTAAATCGAGTAACGTTTCTATGAAAACGACAGGATTTTTTTTTGAGATACGACAATCACATTTCCGATCCACTAATCGTTCTTTACTGCATCCCTCACTCCCACACATTGACGAATTCACACGGAAATTCCGTCGCTATGAAATACTATGTGTTCTAAGACATTTCCTTCTAAATCGAGTAACGTTTCTATGGAAACGACAAAATTTTCTTTTGGGATACGACAATCTCATTTCCGATCCACTAATCCTTCTTTACTGCATCCCTCACTCCCAAACATTTACGAATTCACACGGAAATTCCGTCGCTATGTAATACGAGTACTATGTGTTCTAAGACATTTCTTTCTAAATCGAGTAACGTTTCTATGGAAACGACAGGATTTTCTTTTGGGATACGACAATCACATTTCCGATCCACTAATCCTTCTTTACTGCATCCCTCACTCCCACACAATGACGATTTCACACGGAAATTGCGTCGCTATGAAATACGAGTACTATGTGTTCTAAGACATTTCCTTCTAAATCGAGTAACGTTTCTATGGAAACGACAGGATTTTCTTTTGGGATACGACAATCACATTTCCGATCCATAAATCCTTCTTTACTGCATCCCTCACTCCCACACATTGACGAATTCACACGGAAATTGCGTCGATATGAATTACTATGGGTTCTATGACTTCTCCTTCTAAATCAAGTAACGTTTCTATGGAAACGACAGGACTTTTTTTTGGGATACGACAATCTCATTTCCGATCCACTAATCTTTCTTTACTGCATCCCTCACTCCCAAACATTGACGAATTCACACGGATATTGCGTCGCTACGAAATACGAGTACTATGTGTTCTAAGACATTTCCTTCTAAAGCGAGTAACGTTTCTATGGATACGACAGGATTTTCTTTTGGGATACGACAATCACATTTCCGATCCACTAATCCTTCTTTACTGCATCCCTTACTCCCACACATTGACGAATTCACACGGAAATTGCGTCGCTATGAATTACTATGGGTTCTATGACTTCTCCTTCTAAATCAAGTAATGTTTCTATGGAAACGAAAGGAATTTTTTTTGGGATACGACAATCTCATTTCCAATCCATTAATCCTTCTTTACTGCATCCCTCACTCCCAAACATTGACGAATTCACACGGAAATTGCGTCGCTATGAAATACTATGTGTTCTAAGACATTTCCTTCTAAATCGAGTAACGTTTCTATGGAAACAACAGGATTTTCCTTTGGGATACGACAATCTCATTTCCGATCCATTAATCCTTCTTTCCTGCATCCCTCACTCCCACACATTGACGAATTCACACGGAAATTGCGTCGCTATGAAATACTATGTGTTCTAGGACATTTCCTTCTAAATCGAGTAACGTTTCTATGGAAACGACTGGATTTCCTTTTGGGATACGACAATCTCATTTCCGATCCACTAATCCTTCTTTACTGCATCCCTCACTCCCACACATTGACGAATTCACACGGAAATTGCGTCGCTATGAAATATGAGTACTATGTGTTCTATGACATTTCCTTCTAAATCGAGTAACGTTTCTATGGAAACGACAGGATTTTCTTTTGGGATACGACAATCACATTTCCGATCCACTAATCCTTCTATACTGCATCCCCCACTCCCAAACATTGACGAGTTCACACGGAAATTTGCGTCGCTATGAATTACTATGGTTTCTATGACTTCTCCTTCTAAATCGAGTAACGTTTCTCTGGAAACGACAGGCTTTTCTTTTGGGATACGGCAATCTCATTTCCGATCCACTAATCCTTCTTTACTGCATCCCTCACTCCCACACATTGACGAATTCACACGGAAATTGCGTCGCTATGAAATACGAGTACTATGTGTTCTAAGGCATTTCCTTCTAAATCGAGTAACGTTTCTATGGAAACGACAGGATTTTCTTTTGGGATACGACAATCACATGTCCAATCCACTAATCCTTCTTTACTGCATCCCTCACTCCCACACATTGACGAATTCACACGGAAATTCCGTCGCTATGAATTACTAAGGGTTCTATGACTTCTCCTTCTAAATCAAGGAACGTTTCTATGGAAACGACAGGACTTTCTTTTGGGATACGACAATCACATTTCCGATCCACTAATCCTTCTTTACTGCATCCCTCACTCCCAAACATTGACGAATTCACACGGAAATTGCGTCGCTATGAAATACTATGTGGTCTAAGACATTTCTTTCTAAATCGAGTAACGTTTCTATGGAAAGGACTGGATTTTCTTTTGGGATACGACAATCTCATTTCCGATCCACTAATCCTTCTTTACTGCATCCCTCACTCCCACACATTGACGAATTCACACGGAAATTGCGTCGCTATGAAATACGAGTACTATGTGTTCTAAGACATTTCCTTCTAAATCGGGGAACGTTTCTATGGAAACGACAGGATTTTCTTTTGGGATACGGCAATCACATTTCCGATCCACTAATCCTTCTTTACTGCATCCCTCACTCCCAAACATTGACGAATTCACACGGATATTGCGTCGCTATGAAATACTATGTGTTCTAAGACATATCCTTCTAAATCGAGTAACGTTTCTATGGAAACGACAGGATTTTCTTTTGGGATACGACAATCACATTTCCGATCCACTAATCCTCCTTTACTGCATCCCTCACTATCAAATATTGACGAATTCACACGGAAATTGCGTCGCTATGAAATACTATGTGTTCTAAGACATTTCCTTCTAAATCGAGTAACGTTTCTATGGAAACGACAGGATTTTCTTTTGGGATACGACAATCTCATTTCCGATCCACTAATCCTTCTTTACTGCAACCCTCACTCCCACACATTGACGAATTCACACGGAAATTCCGTCGCTATGAAATACGAGTACTATGTGTTCTAAGACATTTCCTTCTAAATCGAGTAACGTTTCTATGGAAACGACAGGATTTTCTTTTGGGATACGACAATCACATTTCCGATCCACTAATCCTTCTTTACTGCATCCCTCGCTCCCAATCATTGACGAATTCACACGGAAATTGCGTCGCTATGAAATACTATGTGTTCTAAGACATTTCCTTCTAAATCGAGTAACGTTTCTATGGAAACGACAGGATTTTCTTTTGGGATACGACAATCACATTTCCGATCCACTAATCCTTCTTTACTGCATCCCTTACTCCCACACATTGACGAATTCACACGGAAATTGCGTCGCTATGAATTACTATGGGTTCTATGACTTCTCCTTCTAAATCAAGTAATGTTTCTATGGAAACGAAAGGAATTTTTTTTGGGATACGACAATCTCATTTCCAATCCATTAATCCTTCTTTACTGCATCCCTCACTCCCAAACACTGACGAATTCACACGGAAATTGCGTAGCTATGAAATACTATGTGTTCTAAGACATTTCCTTCTAAATCGAGTAACGTTTCTATGGAAACAACAGGATTTTCCTTTGGGATACGACAATCTCATTTCCGATCCATTAATCCTTCTTTCCTGCATCCCTCACTCCCACACATTGACGAATTCACACGGAAATTGCGTCGCTATGAAATACTATGTGTTCTAGGACATTTCCTTCTAAATCGAGTAACGTTTCTATGGAAACGACTGGATTTCCTTTTGGGATACGACAATCTCATTTCCGATCCTCTAATCCTTCTTTACTGCATCCCTCACTCCCACACATTGACGAATTCACACGGAAATTGCGTCGCTATGAAATATGAGTACTATGTGTTCTATGACATTTCCTTCTAAATCGAGTAACGTTTCTATGGAAACGACAGGATTTTCTTTTGGTATACGACAATCACATTTCCGATCCACTAATTCTTCTTTACTGCATCCCCCACTCCCAAACATTGACGAGTTCACACGGAAATTTGCGTCGCTATGAATTACTATGGTTTCTATGACTTCTCCTTCTAAATCGAGTAACGTTTCTATGGAAACGACAGGCTTTTCTTTTGGGATACGGCAATCTCATTTCCGATCCACTAATCCTTCTTTACTGCATCCCTCACTCCCACACATTGACGAATTCACACGGAAATTGCGTCGCTATGAAATACTATGTGTTCTAAGACATTTCTTTCTAAATCGAGTAATGTTTCTATGGAAAGGACAGGATTTTCTTTTGGGATACGACAATCTCATTTCCGATCCACTAATCCTTCTTTACTGCATCCCTCACTCCCACACATTGACGAATTCACACGGATATTGCGTCGCTATGAAATACTATGTGTTCTAAGACATATCCTTCTAAATCGAGTAACGTTTCTATGGAAACGACAGGACTTTCTTTTGGGATACGACAATCACATTTCCGATCCACTAATCCTCCTTTACTGCATCCCTCACTATCAAACATTGACGAATTCACACGGAAATTGCGTCGCTATGAAATACTATGTGTTCTAAGACATTTCCTTCTAAATCGAGTAACGTTTCTATGGAAACGACAGGATTTTCTTTTGGGATACGACAATCTCATTTCCGATCCACTAATCCTTCTTTACTGCAACCCTCACTCCCACACATTGACGAATTCACACGGAAATTCCGTCGCTATGAAATACGAGTACTATGTGTTCTAAGACATTTCCTTCTAAATCGAGTAACGTTTCTATGGAAACGACAGGATTTTCTTTTGGGATACGACAATCACATTTCCGATCCACTAATCCTTCTTTACTGCATCCCTCACTCCCAAACATTGACGAATTCACACGGAAATTGCGTCGCTATGAAATACTATGTGTTCTAAGACATTTCCTTCTAAATCGAGTAACGTTTCTATGGAAACGACAGGATTTTCTTTTGGGATACGACAATCACATTTCCGATCCACTAATCCTTCTTTACTGCATCCCTCACTCCCACACATTGACGAATTCACACGGAAATTGCGTCGCCATGAAATACGAGTTCTTTGAGTTCTAAGACATTTCCTTCTAAATCGAGTAACGTTTCTATGGAAACGACAGGATTTTCTTTTGGGATATGACAACCACATTTCCGATCCACTAATCCTTCTTTACTGCATCCCTCACTCCCAAACATTGACGAATTCACACGGAAATTGCGTCGCTATGAAATACGAGTACTATGTGTTCTAAGACATTTCCTTCTAAATCGAGTAACGTTTCTATGGAAACGACAGGATTTTCTTTTGGGATACGACAATCTCATTTCCGATCCACTAATCCTTCTTTACTGCATCCCTCACTCCCACACATTGACGAATTCACACGGAAATTGCGTCGCTATGAAATACGAGTACTACGTGTTCTAAGGCATTTCCTTCTAAATCGAGTAACATTTCTATGGAAACGACAGGATTTTCTTTTGGGATACGACATTCACATGTCTGATCCACTAATCCTTCTTTACTGCATAACTCATTCCCACACATTGACGAATTCACACGGAAATTGCGTCGCTATGAAATACGAGTACTATGTGTTCTAAGACATTTCCTTCTAAATCGAGTAACGTTTCTATGGAAACGATAGGATTTTTTTTTGAGATACGACAATCACATTTCCGATCCACTAATCGTTCTTTACTGCATCCCTCACTCCCACACATTGACGAATTCACACGGAAATTCCGTCGCTATGAAATACAATGTGTTCTAAGACATTTCCTTCTAAATCGAGTAACGTTTCTATGGAAACGACAAAATTTTCTTTTGGGATACGACAATCTCATTTCCGATCCACTAATCCTTCTTTACTGCATCCCTCACTCCCAAACATTTACGAATTCACACGGAAATTCCGTCGCTATGAAATACGAGTACTATGTGTTCTAAGACATTTCCTTCTAAATCGAGTAACATTTCTATGGAAACGACAGGATTTTCTTTTGGGATACGACAATCACATTTCCGATCCACTAATCCTTCTTTACTGCATCCCTCACTCCCACACAATGACGATTTCACACGGAAATTGCGTCGCTATGAAATACGAGTACTATGTGTTCTAAGACATTTCCTTCTAAATCGAGTAACGTTTCTATGGAAACGACAGGATTTTCTTTTAGGATACGACAATAACATTTCCGATCCATAAATCCTTCTTTACTGCATCCCTCTCTCCCTCACATTGACGAATTCACACGGAAATTGCGTCGATATGAATTACTATGGGTTCTATGACTTCTACTTCTAAATCAAGTAACGTTTCTATGGAAACGACAGGACTTTTTTTTGGGATACGACAATCTCATTTCCGATCCACTAATCTTTCTTTACTGCATCCCTCACTCCCAAACATTGACGACTTCACACGGATATTGCGTCGCTATGAAATACTATGTGTTCTAAGACATTTCCTTCTAAATCGAGTAACGTTTCTATGGAAACGACAGGATTTTCTTTTGGGATACGACAATCTCATTTCCGATCCACTAATCCTTCTTTACTGCATCCCTCACTCCGACACATTGACGAATTCACACGGAAATTGCGTCGCTATGAAATACGAGTACTATGTGTTCTAAGACATTTCCTTCTAAATCGAGTAACGTTTCTATGGAAACGACAGGATTTTCTTTTGGGATACGACAATCACATTTCCGATCCACTAATCCTTCTTTACTGCATCCCTTACTCCCACACATTGACGAATTCACACGGAAATTGCGTCGCTATGAATTACTATGGGTTCTATGACTTCTCCTTCTAAATCAAGTAATGTTTCTATGGAAACGAAAGGAATTTTTTTTGGGATACGACAATCTCATTTCCAATCCATTAATCCTTCTTTACTGCATCCCTCACTCCCAAACATTGACGAATTCACACGGAAATTGCGTCGCTATGAAATACTATGTGTTCTAAGACATTTCCTTCTAAATCGAGTAACGTTTCTATGGAAACAACAGGATTTTCCTTTGGGATACGACAATCTCATTTCCGATCCATTAATCCTTCTTTACTGCATCCCTCACTCCCACACATTGACGAATTCACACGGAAATTGCGTCACTATGAAATACTATGTGTTTTAGAACATTTCCTTCTAAATCGAGTAACGTTTCTATGGAAACGACTGGATTTTCTTTTGGGATACGACAATCTCATTTCCGATCCACTAATCCTTCTTAACTGCATCCCTCACTCCCACACATTGACGAATTCACACGGAAATTGCGTCGCTATGAAATACGAGTACTATGTGTTCTATGACATTTCCTTCTAAATCGAGTAACGTTTCTATGGAAACGACAGGATTTTCTTTTGGGATACGACAATCACATTTCCGATCCACTAATCCTTCTTTACTGCATCCCCCACTCCCAAACATTGACGAGTTCACACGGAAATTTGCGTCGCTATGAATTACTATGGTTTCTATGACTTCTCCTTCTAAATCGAGTAACGTTTCTATGGAAACGACAGGCTTTTCTTTTGGGATACGGCAATCTCATTTCCGATCCACTAATCCTTCTTTACTGCATCCCTCACTCCCACACATTGACGAATTCACACGGAAATTGCGTCGCTATGAAATACGAGTACTATGTGTTCTAAGGCATTTCCTTCTAAATCGAGTAACGTTTCTATGGAAACGACAGGATTTTCTTTTGGGATACGACAATCACATGTCCGATCCACTAATCCTTCTTTACTGCATCCCTCACTCCCACACATTGACGAATTCACACGGAAATTCCGTCGCTATCAATTTCTATGGGTTCTATGACTTCTCCTTCTAAATCAAGGAACGTTTCTATGGAAACGACAGGACTTTCTTTTGGGATACGACAATCACATTTCCGATCCACTAATCCTTCTTTACTGCATCCCTCACTCCCAAACATTGACGAATTCACACGGAAATTGCGTCGCTACGAAATACTATGTGTTCAAAGACATTTCTTTCTAAATCGAGTAACGTTTCTATGGAAAGGACAGGATTTTCTTTTGGGATACGACAATCTCATTTCCGATCCACTAATCCTTCTTTACTGCATCCCTCACTCCCACACATTGACGAATTCACACGGAAATTGCGTCGCTATGAAATACGAGTACTATGTGTTCTAAGGCATTTCCTTCTAAATCGAGTAACATTTCTATGGAAACGACAGGATTTTCTTTTGGGATACGACATTCACATGTCCGATCCACTAATCCTTCTTTACTGCATAACTCTTTCCCACACATTGACGAATTCACACGGAAATTGCGTCGCTATGAAATACGAGTACTATGTGTTCTAAGACATTTCCTTCTAAATCGGGGAACGTTTCTATGGAAACGACAGGATTTTCTTTTGGGATACGGCAATCACATTTCCGATCCACTAATCCTTCTTTACTGCATCCCTCACTCCCAAACATTGACGAATTCACACGGATATTGCGTCGCTATGAAATACTATGTGTTCTAAGACATATCCTTCTAAATCGAGTAACGTTTCTATGGAAACGACAGGATTTTCTTTTGGGATACGACAATCACATTTCCGATCCACTAATCCTCCTTTACTGCATCCCTCACTATCAAATATTGACGAATTCACACGGAAATTGCGTCGCTATGAAATACTATGTGTTCTAAGACATTTCCTTCTAAATCGAGTAACGTTTCTATGGAAACGACAGGATTTTCTTTTGGGATACGACAATCTCATTTCCGATCCACTAATCCTTCTTTACTGCAACCCTCACTCCCACACATTGACGAATTCACACGGAAATTCCGTCGCTATGAAATACGAGTACTATGTGTTCTAAGACATTTCCTTCTAAATCGAGTAACGTTTCTATGGAAACGACAGGATTTTCTTTTGGGATACGACAATCACATTTCCGATCCACTAATCCTTCTTTACTGCATCCCTCGCTCCCAATCATTGACGAATTCACACGGAAATTGCGTCGCTATGAAATACTATGTGTTCTAAGACATTTCCTTCTAAATCGAGTAACGTTTCTATGGAAACGACAGGATTTTCTTTTGGGATACGACAATCACATTTCCGATCCACTAATCCTTCTTTACTGCATCCCTTACTCCCACACATTGACGAATTCACACGGAAATTGCGTCGCTATGAATTACTATGGGTTCTATGACTTCTCCTTCTAAATCAAGTAATGTTTCTATGGAAACGAAAGGAATTTTTTTTGGGATACGACAATCTCATTTCCAATCCATTAATCCTTCTTTACTGCATCCCTCACTCCCAAACACTGACGAATTCACACGGAAATTGCGTAGCTATGAAATACTATGTGTTCTAAGACATTTCCTTCTAAATCGAGTAACGTTTCTATGGAAACAACAGGATTTTCCTTTGGGATACGACAATCTCATTTCCGATCCATTAATCCTTCTTTCCTGCATCCCTCACTCCCACACATTGACGAATTCACACGGAAATTGCGTCGCTATGAAATACTATGTGTTCTAGGACATTTCCTTCTAAATCGAGTAACGTTTCTATGGAAACGACTGGATTTCCTTTTGGGATACGACAATCTCATTTCCGATCCTCTAATCCTTCTTTACTGCATCCCTCACTCCCACACATTGACGAATTCACACGGAAATTGCGTCGCTATGAAATATGAGTACTATGTGTTCTATGACATTTCCTTCTAAATCGAGTAACGTTTCTATGGAAACGACAGGATTTTCTTTTGGTATACGACAATCACATTTCCGATCCACTAATTCTTCTTTACTGCATCCCCCACTCCCAAACATTGACGAGTTCACACGGAAATTTGCGTCGCTATGAATTACTATGGTTTCTATGACTTCTCCTTCTAAATCGAGTAACGTTTCTATGGAAACGACAGGCTTTTCTTTTGGGATACGGCAATCTCATTTCCGATCCACTAATCCTTCTTTACTGCATCCCTCACTCCCACACATTGACGAATTCACACGGAAATTGCGTCGCTATGAAATACGAGTACTATGTGTTCTAAGGCATTTCCTTCTAAATCGAGTAACGTTTCTATGGAAACGACAGGATTTTCTTTTGGGATACGACAATCACATGTCCAATCCACTAATCCTTCTTTACTGCATCCCTCACTCCCACACATTGACGAATTCACACGGAAATTCCGTCGCTATGAATTACTAAGGGTTCTATGACTTCTCCTTCTAAATCAAGGAACGTTTCTATGGAAACGACAGGACTTTCTTTTGGGATACGACAATCACATTTCCGATCCACTAATCCTTCTTTACTGCATCCCTCACTCCCAAACATTGACGAATTCACACGGAAATTGCGTCGCTATGAAATACTATGTGTTCTAAGACATTTCTTTCTAAATCGAGTAATGTTTCTATGGAAAGGACAGGATTTTCTTTTGGGATACGACAATCTCATTTCCGATCCACTAATCCTTCTTTACTGCATCCCTCACTCCCACACATTGACGAATTCACACGGAAATTGCGTCGCTATGAAATACGAGTACTATGTGTTCTAAGACATTTCCTCCTAAATCGGGTAACGTTTCTATGGAAACGACAGGATTTTCTTTTGGGATACGACAATCACATTTCCGATCCACTAATCCTTCTTTACTGCATCCCTCACTCCCAAACATTGACGAATTCACACGGATATTGCGTCGCTATGAAATACTATGTGTTCTAAGACATATCCTTCTAAATCGAGTAACGTTTCTATGGAAACGACAGGACTTTCTTTTGGGATACGACAATCACATTTCCGATCCACTAATCCTCCTTTACTGCATCCCTCACTATCAAACATTGACGAATTCACACGGAAATTGCGTCGCTATGAAATACTATGTGTTCTAAGACATTTCCTTCTAAATCGAGTAACGTTTCTATGGAAACGACAGGATTTTCTTTTGGGATACGACAATCTCATTTCCGATCCACTAATCCTTCTTTACTGCAACCCTCACTCCCACACATTGACGAATTCACACGGAAATTCCGTCGCTATGAAATACGAGTACTATGTGTTCTAAGACATTTCCTTCTAAATCGAGTAACGTTTCTATGGAAACGACAGGATTTTCTTTTGGGATACGACAATCACATTTCCGATCCACTAATCCTTCTTTACTGCATCCCTCACTCCCAAACATTGACGAATTCACACGGAAATTGCGTCGCTATGAAATACTATGTGTTCTAAGACATTTCCTTCTAAATCGAGTAACGTTTCTATGGAAACGACAGGATTTTCTTTTGGGATACGACAATCACATTTCCGATCCACTAATCCTTCTTTACTGCATCCCTCACTCCCACACATTGACGAATTCACACGGAAATTGCGTCGCCATGAAATACGAGTTCTTTGAGTTCTAAGACATTTCCTTCTAAATCGAGTAACGTTTCTATGGAAACGACAGGATTTTCTTTTGGGATATGACAACCACATTTCCGATCCACTAATCCTTCTTTACTGCATCCCTCACTCCCAAACATTGACGAATTCACACGGAAATTGCGTCGCTATGAAATACGAGTACTATGTGTTCTAAGACATTTCCTTCTAAATCGAGTAACGTTTCTATGGAAACGACAGGATTTTCTTTTGGGATACGACAATCTCATTTCCGATCCACTAATCCTTCTTTACTGCATCCCTCACTCCCACACATTGACGAATTCACACGGAAATTGCGTCGCTATGAAATACGAGTACTACGTGTTCTAAGGCATTTCCTTCTAAATCGAGTAACATTTCTATGGAAACGACAGGATTTTCTTTTGGGATACGACATTCACATGTCTGATCCACTAATCCTTCTTTACTGCATAACTCATTCCCACACATTGACGAATTCACACGGAAATTGCGTCGCTATGAAATACGAGTACTATGTGTTCTAAGACATTTCCTTCTAAATCGAGTAACGTTTCTATGGAAACGATAGGATTTTTTTTTGAGATACGACAATCACATTTCCGATCCACTAATCGTTCTTTACTGCATCCCTCACTCCCACACATTGACGAATTCACACGGAAATTCCGTCGCTATGAAATACAATGTGTTCTAAGACATTTCCTTCTAAATCGAGTAACGTTTCTATGGAAACGACAAAATTTTCTTTTGGGATACGACAATCTCATTTCCGATCCACTAATCCTTCTTTACTGCATCCCTCACTCCCAAACATTTACGAATTCACACGGAAATTCCGTCGCTATGAAATACGAGTACTATGTGTTCTAAGACATTTCCTTCTAAATCGAGTAACATTTCTATGGAAACGACAGGATTTTCTTTTGGGATACGACAATCACATTTCCGATCCACTAATCCTTCTTTACTGCATCCCTCACTCCCACACAATGACGATTTCACACGGAAATTGCGTCGCTATGAAATACGAGTACTATGTGTTCTAAGACATTTCCTTCTAAATCGAGTAACGTTTCTATGGAAACGACAGGATTTTCTTTTAGGATACGACAATAACATTTCCGATCCATAAATCCTTCTTTACTGCATCCCTCTCTCCCTCACATTGACGAATTCACACGGAAATTGCGTCGATATGAATTACTATGGGTTCTATGACTTCTACTTCTAAATCAAGTAACGTTTCTATGGAAACGACAGGACTTTTTTTTGGGATACGACAATCTCATTTCCGATCCACTAATCTTTCTTTACTGCATCCCTCACTCCCAAACATTGACGACTTCACACGGATATTGCGTCGCTATGAAATACTATGTGTTCTAAGACATTTCCTTCTAAATCGAGTAACGTTTCTATGGAAACGACAGGATTTTCTTTTGGGATACGACAATCTCATTTCCGATCCACTAATCCTTCTTTACTGCATCCCTCACTCCGACACATTAACGAATTCACACGGAAATTGCGTCGCTATGAAATACGAGTACTATGTGTTCTAAGACATTTCCTTCTAAATCGAGTAACGTTTCTATGGAAACGACAGGATTTTCTTTTGGGATACGACAATCACATTTCCGATCCACTAATCCTTCTTTACTGCATCCCTTACTCCCACACATTGACGAATTCACACGGAAATTGCGTCGCTATGAATTACTATGGGTTCTATGACTTCTCCTTCTAAATCAAGTAATGTTTCTATGGAAACGAAAGGAATTTTTTTTGGGATACGACAATCTCATTTCCAATCCATTAATCCTTCTTTACTGCATCCCTCACTCCCAAACATTGACGAATTCACACGGAAATTGCGTCGCTATGAAATACTATGTGTTCTAAGACATTTCCTTCTAAATCGAGTAACGTTTCTATGGAAACAACAGGATTTTCCTTTGGGATACGACAATCTCATTTCCGATCCATTAATCCTTCTTTACTGCATCCCTCACTCCCACACATTGACGAATTCACACGGAAATTGCGTCACTATGAAATACTATGTGTTTTAGAACATTTCCTTCTAAATCGAGTAACGTTTCTATGGAAACGACTGGATTTTCTTTTGGGATACGACAATCTCATTTCCGATCCACTAATCCTTCTTAACTGCATCCCTCACTCCCACACATTGACGAATTCACACGGAAATTGCGTCGCTATGAAATACGAGTACTATGTGTTCTATGACATTTCCTTCTAAATCGAGTAACGTTTCTATGGAAACGACAGGATTTTCTTTTGGGATACGACAATCACATTTCCGATCCACTAATCCTTCTTTACTGCATCCCCCACTCCCAAACATTGACGAGTTCACACGGAAATTTGCGTCGCTATGAATTACTATGGTTTCTATGACTTCTCCTTCTAAATCGAGTAACGTTTCTATGGAAACGACAGGCTTTTCTTTTGGGATACGGCAATCTCATTTCCGATCCACTAATCCTTCTTTACTGCATCCCTCACTCCCACACATTGACGAATTCACACGGAAATTGCGTCGCTATGAAATACGAGTACTATGTGTTCTAAGGCATTTCCTTCTAAATCGAGTAACGTTTCTATGGAAACGACAGGATTTTCTTTTGGGATACGACAATCACATGTCCGATCCACTAATCCTTCTTTACTGCATCCCTCACTCCCACACATTGACGAATTCACACGGAAATTCCGTCGCTATCAATTTCTATGGGTTCTATGACTTCTCCTTCTAAATCAAGGAACGTTTCTATGGAAACGACAGGACTTTCTTTTGGGATACGACAATCACATTTCCGATCCACTAATCCTTCTTTACTGCATCCCTCACTCCCAAACATTGACGAATTCACACGGAAATTGCGTCGCTACGAAATACTATGTGTTCAAAGACATTTCTTTCTAAATCGAGTAACGTTTCTATGGAAAGGACAGGATTTTCTTTTGGGATACGACAATCTCATTTCCGATCCACTAATCCTTCTTTACTGCATCCCTCACTCCCACACATTGACGAATTCACACGGAAATTGCGTCGCTATGAAATACGAGTACTATGTGTTCTAAGGCATTTCCTTCTAAATCGAGTAACATTTCTATGGAAACGACAGGATTTTCTTTTGGGATACGACATTCACATGTCCGATCCACTAATCCTTCTTTACTGCATAACTCTTTCCCACACATTGACGAATTCACACGGAAATTGCGTCGCTATGAAATACGAGTACTATGTGTTCTAAGACATTTCCTTCTAAATCGAGTAACGTTTCTATGGAAACGACAGGATTTTCTTTTGGGATACGACAATCTCATTTCCGATCCACTAATCCTTCTTTACTGCATCCCTCACTCCCACACGTTGACGAATTCACACGGAAATTGCGTCGCTATGAAATACGAGTACTAAGTGTTCTAAGGCATTTCCTTCTAAATCGAGTAACATTTCTATGGAAACGACAGGATTTTCTTTTGGGATACGACATTCACATGTCCGATCCACTAATCCTTCTTTACTGCATAACTTTTTCCCACACATTGACGAATTCACACGGAAATTGCGTCGCTATGAAATACGAGTACTATGTTTTCTAAGACATTTCCTTCTAAATCGAGTAACGTTTCTATGGAAACGACAGGATTTTTTTTTGAGATGCGACAATCTCATTTCCGATCCACTAATCCTTCTTTACTGCATCCCTCACTCCCACACATTGACGAATTCACACGGAAATTGCGTCGCTATGAAATACTATGTGTTCTAGGACATTTCCTTCTAAATCGAGTAACGTTTCTATGGAAACGACTGGATTTCCTTTTGGGATACGACAATCTCATTTCCGATCCACTAATCCTTCTTTACTGCATCCCTCACTCCCACACATTGACGAATTCACACGGAAATTGCGTCGCTATGAAATATGAGTACTATGTGTTCTATGACATTTCCTTCTAAATCGAGTAACGTTTCTATGGAAACGACAGGATTTTCTTTTGGTATACGACAATCACATTTCCGATCCACTAATTCTTCTTTACTGCATCCCCCACTCCCAAACATTGACGAGTTCACACGGAAATTTGCGTCGCTATGAATTACTATGGTTTCTATGACTTCTCCTTCTAAATCGAGTAACGTTTCTATGGAAACGACAGGCTTTTCTTTTGGGATACGGCAATCTCATTTCCGATCCACTAATCCTTCTTTACTGCATCCCTCACTCCCACACATTGACGAATTCACACGGAAATTGCGTCGCTATGAAATACGAGTACTATGTGTTCTAAGGCATTTCCTTCTAAATCGAGTAACGTTTCTATGGAAACGACAGGATTTTCTTTTGGGATACGACAATCACATGTCCAATCCACTAATCCTTCTTTACTGCATCCCTCACTCCCACACATTGACGAATTCACACGGAAATTCCGTCGCTATGAATTACTAAGGGTTCTATGACTTCTCCTTCTAAATCAAGGAACGTTTCTATGGAAACGACAGGACTTTCTTTTGGGATACGACAATCACATTTCCGATCCACTAATCCTTCTTTACTGCATCCCTCACTCCCAAACATTGACGAATTCACACGGAAATTGCGTCGCTATGAAATACTATGTGTTCTAAGACATTTCTTTCTAAATCGAGTAATGTTTCTATGGAAAGGACAGGATTTTCTTTTGGGATACGACAATCTCATTTCCGATCCACTAATCCTTCTTTACTGCATCCCTCACTCCCACACATTGACGAATTCACACGGAAATTGCGTCGCTATGAAATACGAGTACTATGTGTTCTAAGACATTTCCTTCTAAATCGGGTAACGTTTCTATGGAAACGACAGGATTTTCTTTTGGGATACGACAATCACATTTCCGATCCACTAATCCTTCTTTACTGCATCCCTCACTCCCAAACATTGACGAATTCACACGGATATTGCGTCGCTATGAAATACTATGTGTTCTAAGACATATCCTTCTAAATCGAGTAACGTTTCTATGGAAACGACAGGACTTTCTTTTGGGATACGACAATCACATTTCCGATCCACTAATCCTCCTTTACTGCATCCCTCACTATCAAACATTGACGAATTCACACGGAAATTGCGTCGCTATGAAATACTATGTGTTCTAAGACATTTCCTTCTAAATCGAGTAACGTTTCTCTTGGAAACGACAGGATTTTCTTTTGGGATACGACAATCTCATTTCCGATCCACTAATCCTTCTTTACTGCAACCCTCACTCCCACACATTGATGAATTCACACGGAAATTCCGTCGCTATGAAATACGAGTACTATGTGTTCTAAGACATTTCCTTCTAAATCGAGTAACGTTTCTATGGAAACGACAGGATTTTCTTTTGGGATACGACAATCACATTTCCGATCCACTAATCCTTCTTTACTGCATCCCTCACTCCCAAACATTGACGAATTCACACGGAAATTGCGTCGCTATGAAATACTATGTGTTCTAAGACATTTCCTTCTAAATCGAGTAACGTTTCTATGGAAACGACAGGATTTTCTTTTGGGATACGACAATCACATTTCCGATCCACTAATCCTTCTTTACTGCATCCCTCACTCCCAAACATTGACGAATTCACACGGAAATTGCGTCGCTATGAAATACGAGTACTATGTGTTCTAAGACATTTCCTTCTAAATCGAGTAACGTTTCTATGGAAACGACAGGATTTTCTTTTGGGATACGACAATCTCATTTCCGATCCACTAATCCTTCTTTACTGCATCCCTCACTCCCACACATTGACGAATTCACACGGAAATTGCGTCGCTATGAAATACGAGTACTACGTGTTCTAAGGCATTTCCTTCTAAATCGAGTAACATTTCTATGGAAACGACAGGATTTTCTTTTGGGATACGACATTCACATGTCTGATCCACTAATCCTTCTTTACTGCATAACTCATTCCCACACATTGACGAATTCACACGGAAATTGCGTCGCTATGAAATACGAGTACTATGTGTTCTAAGACATTTCCTTCTAAATCGAGTAACGTTTCTATGGAAACGATAGGATTTTTTTTTGAGATACGACAATCACATTTCCGATCCACTAATCGTTCTTTACTGCATCCCTCACTCCCACACATTGACGAATTCACACGGAAATTCCGTCGCTATGAAATACAATGTGTTCTAAGACATTTCCTTCTAAATCGAGTAACGTTTCTATGGAAACGACAAAATTTTCTTTTGGGATACGACAATCTCATTTCCGATCCACTAATCCTTCTTTACTGCATCCCTCAATCCCAAACATTTACGAATTCACACGGAAATTCCGTCGCTATGAAATACGAGTACTATGTGTTCTAAGACATTTCCTTCTAAATCGAGTAACATTTCTATGGAAACGACAGGATTTTCTTTTGGGATACGACAATCACATTTCCGATCCACTAATCCTTCTTTACTGCATCCCTCACTCCCACACAATGACGATTTCACACGGAAATTGCGTCGCTATGAAATACGAGTACTATGTGTTCTAAGACATTTCCTTCTAAATCGAGTAACGTTTCTATGGAAACGACAGGATTTTCTTTTAGGATACGACAATAACATTTCCGATCCATAAATCCTTCTTTACTGCATCCCTCTCTCCCTCACATTGACGAATTCACACGGAAATTGCGTCGATATGAATTACTATGGGTTCTATGACTTCTACTTCTAAATCAAGTAACGTTTCTATGGAAACGACAGGACTTTTTTTTGGGATACGACAATCTCATTTCCGATCCACTAATCTTTCTTTACTGCATCCCTCACTCCCAAACATTGACGACTTCACACGGATATTGCGTCGCTATGAAATACTATGTGTTCTAAGACATTTCCTTCTAAATCGAGTAACGTTTCTATGGAAACGACAGGATTTTCTTTTGGGATACGACAATCTCATTTCCGATCCACTAATCCTTCTTTACTGCATCCCTCACTCCGACACATTGACGAATTCACACGGAAATTGCGTCGCTATGAAATACGAGTACTATGTGTTCTAAGACATTTCCTTCTAAATCGAGTAACGTTTCTATGGAAACGACAGGATTTTCTTTTGGGATACGACAATCACATTTCCGATCCACTAATCCTTCTTTACTGCATCCCTTACTCCCACACATTGACGAATTCACACGGAAATTGCGTCGCTATGAATTACTATGGGTTCTATGACTTCTCCTTCTAAATCAAGTAATGTTTCTATGGAAACGGAAGGAATTTTTTTTGGGATACGACAATCTCATTTCCAATCCATTAATCCTTCTTTACTGCATCCCTCACTCCCAAACATTGACGAATTCACACGGAAATTGCGTCGCTATGAAATACTATGTGTTCTAAGACATTTCCTTCTAAATCGAGTAACGTTTCTATGGAAACAACAGGATTTTCCTTTGGGATACGACAATCTCATTTCCGATCCATTAATCCTTCTTTACTGCATCCCTCACTCCCACACATTGACGAATTCACACGGAAATTGCGTCACTATGAAATACTATGTGTTTTAGAACATTTCCTTCTAAATCGAGTAACGTTTCTATGGAAACGACTGGATTTTCTTTTGGGATACGACAATCTCATTTCCGATCCACTAATCCTTCTTAACTGCATCCCTCACTCCCACACATTGACGAATTCACACGGAAATTGCGTCGCTATGAAATACGAGTACTATGTGTTCTATGACATTTCCTTCTAAATCGAGTAACGTTTCTATGGAAACGACAGGATTTTCTTTTGGGATACGACAATCACATTTCCGATCCACTAATCCTTCTTTACTGCATCCCCCACTCCCAAACATTGACGAGTTCACACGGAAATTTGCGTCGCTATGAATTACTATGGTTTCTATGACTTCTCCTTCTAAATCGAGTAACGTTTCTATGGAAACGACAGGCTTTTCTTTTGGGATACGGCAATCTCATTTCCGATCCACTAATCCTTCTTTACTGCATCCCTCACTCCCACACATTGACGAATTCACACGGAAATTGCGTCGCTATGAAATACGAGTACTATGTGTTCTAAGGCATTTCCTTCTAAATCGAGTAACGTTTCTATGGAAACGACAGGATTTTCTTTTGGGATACGACAATCACATGTCCGATCCACTAATCCTTCTTTACTGCATCCCTCACTCCCACACATTGACGAATTCACACGGAAATTCCGTCGCTATCAATTTCTATGGGTTCTATGACTTCTCCTTCTAAATCAAGGAACGTTTCTATGGAAACGACAGGACTTTCTTTTGGGATACGACAATCACATTTCCGATCCACTAATCCTTCTTTACTGCATCCCTCACTCCCAAACATTGACGAATTCACACGGAAATTGCGTCGCTACGAAATACTATGTGTTCAAAGACATTTCTTTCTAAATCGAGTAACGTTTCTATGGAAAGGACAGGATTTTCTTTTGGGATACGACAATCTCATTTCCGATCCACTAATCCTTCTTTACTGCATCCCTCACTCCCACACATTGACGAATTCACACGGAAATTGCGTCGCTATGAAATACGAGTACTATGTGTTCTAAGGCATTTCCTTCTAAATCGAGTAACATTTCTATGGAAACGACAGGATTTTCTTTTGGGATACGACATTCACATGTCCGATCCACTAATCCTTCTTTACTGCATAACTCTTTCCCACACATTGACGAATTCACACGGAAATTGCGTCGCTATGAAATACGAGTACTATGTGTTCTAAGACATTTCCTTCTAAATCGAGTAACGTTTCTATGGAAACGACAGGATTTTCTTTTGGGATACGACAATCTCATTTCCGATCCACTAATCCTTCTTTACTGCATCCCTCACTCCCACACGTTGACGAATTCACACGGAAATTGCGTCGCTATGAAATACGAGTACTAAGTGTTCTAAGGCATTTCCTTCTAAATCGAGTAACATTTCTATGGAAACGACAGGATTTTCTTTTGGGATACGACATTCACATGTCCGATCCACTAATCCTTCTTTACTGCATAACTTTTTCCCACACATTGACGAATTCACACGGAAATTGCGTCGCTATGAAATACGAGTACTATGTTTTCTAAGACATTTCCTTCTAAATCGAGTAACGTTTCTATGGAAACGACAGGATTTTTTTTTGAGATGCGACAATCTCATTTCCGATCCACTAATCCTTCTTTACTGCATCCCTCACTCCCACACATTGACGAATTCACACGGAAATTCCGTCGCTATGAAATACTATGTGTTCTAAGACATTTCCTTCTAAATCGAGTAACGTTTCTATGGAAACGACAAAATTTTCTTTTGGGATACGACAATCTCATTTCCGATCCACTAATCCTTCTTTACTGCATCCCGCACTCCCTAACATTTACGAATTCACACGGAAATTCCGTCGCTATGAAATACGAGTACTATGTGTTCTAAGACATTTCCTTCTAAATCGAGTAACGTTTCTGTGGAAACGACAGGATTTTCTTTTGGGATACGACAATCACATTTCCGATCCACTAATCCTTCTTTACTGCATCCCTTACTCCCACACATTGACGAATTCACACGGAAATTGCGTCGCTATGAATTACTATGGGTTCTATGACTTCTCCTTCTAAATCAAGTAATGTTTCTATGGAAACGAAAGGAATTTTTTTTGGGATACGACAATCTCATTTCCAATCCATTAATCCTTCTTTACTGCATCCCTCACTCCCAAACATTGACGAATTCACACGGAAATTGCGTCGCTATGAAATACTATGTGTTCTAAGACATTTCCTTCTAAATCGAGTAACGTTTCTATGGAAACAACAGGATTTTCCTTTGGGATACGACAATCTCATTTCCGATCCATTAATCCTTCTTTACTGCATCCCTCACTCCCACACATTGACGAATTCACACGGAAATTGCGTCGCTATGAAATACTATGTGTTTTAGGACATTTCCTTCTAAATCGAGTAACGTTTCTATGGAAACGACTGGATTTTCTTTTGGGATACGACAATCTCATTTCCGATCCACTAATCCTTCTTTACTGCATCCCTCACTCCCACACATTGACGAATTCACACGGAAATTGCGTCGCTATGAAATACGAGTACTATGTGTTCTATGACATTTCCTTCTAAATCGAGTAACGTTTCTATGGAAACGACAGGATTTTCTTTTGGGATACGACAATCACATTTCAGATCCACTAATCCTTCTTTACTGCATCCCCCACTCCCAAACATTGACGAGTTCACACGGAAATTTGCGTCGCTATGAATTACTATGGTTTCTATGACTTCTCCTTCTAAATCGAGTAACGTTTCTATGGAAACGACAGGCTTTTCTTTTGGGATACGGCAATCACATTTCCGATCCACTAAACGTTCTTTACTGCATCCCTCACTCCCAAACATTGACGAATTCACACGGAAATTGCGTCGCTACGAAATACTATGTGTTCTAAGACATTTCTTTCTAAATCGAGTAACGTTTCTATGGAAAGGACAGGATTTTCTTTTGGGATACGACAATCTCATTTCCGATCCACTAATCCTTCTTTACTGCATCCCTCACTCCCACACATTGACGAATTCACACGGAAATTGCGTCGCTATGAAATACGAGTACTATGTGTTCTAAGGCATTTCCTTCTAAATCGAGTAACATTTCTATGGAAACAACAGGATTTTCTTTTGGGATACGACATTCACATGTCCGATCCACTAATCTTTCTTTACTGCATAACTCTTTCCCACACATTGACGAATTCACACGGAAATTGCGTCGCTATGAAATACGAGTACTATGTGTTCTAAGACATTTCCTTCTAAATCGAGTAACGTTTCTATGGAAACGACAGGATTTTCTTTTGGGATACGACAATCTCATTTCCGATCCACTAATCCTTCTTTACTGCATCCCTCACTCCCACACATTGACGAATTCACACGGAAATTGCGTCGCTATGAAATACGAGTACTATGTGTTCTAAGGCATTTCCTTCTAAATCGAGTAACATTTCTATGGAAACGACAGGATTTTCTTTTGGGATACGACATTCACATGTCCGATCCACTAATCCTTCTTTACTGCATAACTCTTTCCCACACATTGACGAATTCACACGGAAATTGCGTCGCTATGAAATACGAGTACTATGTTTTCTAAGACATTTCCTTCTAAATCGAGTAACGTTTCTATGGAAACGACAGGATTTTTTTTTGAGATACGACAATCACATTTCCGATCCACTAATCGTTCTTTCTTGCATCCCTCACTCCCACACATTGACGAATTCACACGGAAATTCCGTCGCTATGAAATACTATGTGTTCTAAGACATTTCCTTCTAAATCGAGTAACGTTTCTATGGAAACGACAAAATTTTCTTTTGGGATACGACAATCTCATTTCCGATCCACTAATCCTTCTTTACTGCATCCCTCACTCCCTAACATTTACGAATTCACACGGAAATTCCGTCGCTATGAAATACGAGTACTATGTGTTTTAAGACATTTCCTTCTAAATCGAGTAACGTTTCTATGGAAACGACAGGATTTTCTTTTGGGATACGACAATCACATTTCCGATCCATAAATCCTTCTTTACTGCATCCCTCACTCCCACACATTGACGAATTCACACGGAAATTGCGTCGATATGAAATACTATGGGTTCTATGACTTCTCCTTCTAAATCAAGTAATGTTTCTATGGAAACGACAGGACTTTTTTTTGGGATACGACAATCTCATTTCCGATCCACTAATCTTTCTTTACTGCATCCCTCACTCCCAAACATTGACGAATTCACACGGATATTGCGTCGCTATGAAATACTATGTGTTCTAAGACATTTCCTTCTAAATCGAGTAACGTTTCTATGGAAACGACAGGATTTTCTTTTGGGATACGACAATCTCATTTCCGATCCACTAATCCTTCTTTACTGCATCCCTCTCTCCCACACATTGACGAATTCAAACGGAAATTGCGTCGCTATGAAATACGAGTACTATGTGTTCTAAAACATTTCCTTCTAAATCGAGTAACGTTTCTATGGAAACGACAGGATTTTCTTTTGGGATACGACAATCACATTTCCGATCCACTAATCCTTCTTTACTGCATCCCTCACTCCCACACATTGACGAATTCACACGGAAATTGCGTCGCTATGAAATACGAGTACTATGTGTTCTATGACATTTCCTTCTAAATCGAGTAACGTTTCTATGGGAACGACAGGATTTTCTTTTGGGATACGACAATCACATTTCAGATCCACTAATCCTTCTTTACTGCATCCCCCACTCCCAAACATTGACGAGTTCACACGGAAATTTGCGTCGCTATGAATTACTATGGTTTCTATGACTTCTCCTTCTAAATCGAGTAACGTTTCTATGGAAACGACAGGCTTTTCTTTTGGGATACGGCAATCACATTTCCGATCCACTAAACGTTCTTTACTGCATCCCTCACTCCCAAACATTGACGAATTCACACGGAAATTGCGTCGCTACGAAATACTATGTGTTCTAAGACATTTCTTTCTAAATCGAGTAACGTTTCTATGGAAAGGACAGGATTTTCTTTTGGGATACGACAATCTCATTTCCGATCCACTAATCCTTCTTTACTGCATCCCTCACTCCCACACATTGACGAATTCACACGGAAATTGCGTCGCTATGAAATACGAGTACTATGTGTTCTAAGGCATTTCCTTCTAAATCGAGTAACATTTCTATGGAAACAACAGGATTTTCTTTTGGGATACGACATTCACATGTCCGATCCACTAATCTTTCTTTACTGCATAACTCTTTCCCACACATTGACGAATTCACACGGAAATTGCGTCGCTATGAAATACGAGTACTATGTGTTCTAAGACATTTCCTTCTAAATCGAGTAACGTTTCTATGGAAACGACAGGATTTTCTTTTGGGATACGACAATCTCATTTCCGATCCACTAATCCTTCTTTACTGCATCCCTCACTCCCACACATTGACGAATTCACACGGAAATTGCGTCGCTATGAAATACGAGTACTATGTGTTCTAAGGCATTTCCTTCTAAATCGAGTAACGTTTCTATGGAAACGACAGGATTTTCTTTTGGGATACGACAATCTCATTTCCGATCCACTAATCCTTCTTTACTGCATCCCTCACTCCCACACATTGACGAATTCACACGGAAATTGCGTCGCTATGAAATACGAGTACTATGTTTTCTAAGACATTTCCTTCTAAATCGAGTAACGTTTCTATGGAAACGACAGGATTTTTTTTTGAGATACGACAATCACATTTCCGATCCACTAATCGTTCTTTCTTGCATCCCTCACTCCCACACATTGACGAATTCACACGGAAATTCCGTCGCTATGAAATACTATGTGTTCTAAGACATTTCCTTCTAAATCGAGTAACGTTTCTATGGAAGCGACAAAATTTTCTTTTGGGATACGACAATCTCATTTCCGATCCACTAATCCTTCTTTACTGCATCCCTCACTCCCTAACATTTACGAATTCACACGGAAATTCCGTCGCTATGAAATACGAGTACTATGTGTTTTAAGACATTTCCTTCTAAATCGAGTAACGTTTCTATGGAAACGACAGGATTTTCTTTTGGGATACGACAATCACATTTCCGATCCATAAATCCTTCTTTACTGCATCCCTCACTCCCACACATTGACGAATTCACACGGAAATTGCGTCGATATGAAATACTATGGGTTCTATGACTTCTCCTTCTAAATCAAGTAATGTTTCTATGGAAACGACAGGACTTTTTTTTGGGATACGACAATCTCATTTCCGATCCACTAATCTTTCTTTACTGCATCCCTCACTCCCAAACATTGACGAATTCACACGGATATTGCGTCGCTATGAAATACTATGTGTTCTAAGACATTTCCTTCTAAATCGAGTAACGTTTCTATGGAAACGACAGGATTTTCTTTTGGGATACGACAATCTCATTTCCGATCCACTAATCCTTCTTTACTGCATCCCTCTCTCCCACACATTGACGAATTCACACGGAAATTGCGTCGCTATGAAATACGAGTACTATGTGTTCTAAAACATTTCCTTCTAAATCGAGTAACGTTTCTATGGAAACGACAGGATTTTCTTTTGGGATACGACAATCACATTTCCGATCCACTAATCCTTCTTTACTGCATCCCTCACTCCCTCACATTGACGAATTCACACGGAAATTGCGTCGCTATGAATTATTATGGGTTCTATGACTTCTCCTTCTAAATCAAGTAATGTTTCTATGGAAACGAAAGGACTTTTTTTTGGGACACGACAATCTCATTTCCAATCCATTAATCCTTCTTTACTGCATCCCTCACTCCCAAACATTGACGAATTCACACGAAAATTGCGTCGCTATGAAATACTATGTGTTCTAAGACATTTCCTTCTAAATCGAGTAACGTTTCTATGGAAACGACAGGATTTTCTTTTGGGATACGACAATCACATTTCCGATCCATTAATCCTTCTTTACTGCATCCCTCACTCCCTAACATTTACGAATTCACACGGAAATTCCGTCGCTATGAAATACGAGTACTATGTGTTCTAAGACATTTCCTTCTAAATCGAGTAACGTTTCTGTGGAAACGACAGGATTTTCTTTTGGGATACGACAATCACATTTCCGATCCACTAATCCTTCTTTACTGCATCCCTTACTCCCACACATTGACGAATTCACACGGAAATTGCGTCGCTATGAATTACTATGGGTTCTATGACTTCTCCTTCTAAATCAAGTAATGTTTCTATGGAAACGAAAGGAATTTTTTTTGGGATACGACAATCTCATTTCCAATCCATTAATCCTTCTTTACTGCATCCCTCACTCCCAAACATTGACGAATTCACACGGAAATTGCGTAGCTATGAAATACTATGTGTTCTAAGACATTTCCTTCTAAATCGAGTAACGTTTCTATGGAAACAACAGGATTTTCCTTTGGGATACGACAATCTCATTTCCGATCCATTAATCCTTCTTTACTGCATCCCTCACTCCCACACATTGACGAATTCACACGGAAATTGCGTCGCTATGAAATACTATGTGTTTTAGGACATTTCCTTCTAAATCGAGTAACGTTTCTATGGAAACGACTGGATTTTCTTTTGGGATACGACAATCTCATTTCCGATCCACTAATCCTTCTTTACTGCATCCCTCACTCCCACACATTGACGAATTCACACGGAAATTGCGTCGCTATGAAATACGAGTACTATGTGTTCTATGACATTTCCTTCTAAATCGAGTAACGTTTCTATGGAAACGACAGGATTTTCTTTTGGGATACGACAATCACATTTCAGATCCACTAATCCTTCTTTACTGCATCCCCCACTCCCAAACATTGACGAGTTCACACGGAAATTTGCGTCGCTATGAATTACTATGGTTTCTATGACTTCTCCTTCTAAATCGAGTAACGTTTCTATGGAAACGACAGGCTTTTCTTTTGGGATACGGCAATCACATTTCCGATCCACTAAACGTTCTTTACTGCATCCCTCACTCCCAAACATTGACGAATTCACACGGAAATTGCGTCGCTACGAAATACTATGTGTTCTAAGACATTTCTTTCTAAATCGAGTAACGTTTCTATGGAAAGGACAGGATTTTCTTTTGGGATACGACAATCTCATTTCCGATCCACTAATCCTTCTTTACTGCATCCCTCACTCCCACACATTGACGAATTCACACGGAAATTGCGTCGCTATGAAATACGAGTACTATGTGTTCTAAGGCATTTCCTTCTAAATCGAGTAACATTTCTATGGAAACAACAGGATTTTCTTTTGGGATACGACATTCACATGTCCGATCCACTAATCTTTCTTTACTGCATAACTCTTTCCCACACATTGACGAATTCACACGGAAATTGCGTCGCTATGAAATACGAGTACTATGTGTTCTAAGACATTTCCTTCTAAATCGAGTAACGTTTCTATGGAAACGACAGGATTTTCTTTTGGGATACGACAATCTCATTTCCGATCCACTAATCCTTCTTTACTGCATCCCTCACTCCCACACATTGACGAATTCACACGGAAATTGCGTCGCTATGAAATACGAGTACTATGTGTTCTAAGGCATTTCCTTCTAAATCGAGTAACATTTCTATGGAAACGACAGGATTTTCTTTTGGGATACGACATTCACATGTCCGATCCACTAATCCTTCTTTACTGCATAACTCTTTCCCACACATTGACGAATTCACACGGAAATTGCGTCGCTATGAAATACGAGTACTATGTTTTCTAAGACATTTCCTTCTAAATCGAGTAACGTTTCTATGGAAACGACAGGATTTTTTTTTGAGATACGACAATCACATTTCCGATCCACTAATCGTTCTTTCTTGCATCCCTCACTCCCACACATTGACGAATTCACACGGAAATTCCGTCGCTATGAAATACTATGTGTTCTAAGACATTTCCTTCTAAATCGAGTAACGTTTCTATGGAAACGACAAAATTTTCTTTTGGAATACGACAATCTCATTTCCGATCCACTAATCCTTCTTTACTGCATCCCTCACTCCCTAACATTTACGAATTCACACGGAAATTCCGTCGCTATGAAATACGAGTACTATGTGTTTTAAGACATTTCCTTCTAAATCGAGTAACGTTTCTATGGAAACGACAGGATTTTCTTTTGGGATACGACAATCACATTTCCGATCCATAAATCCTTCTTTACTGCATCCCTCACTCCCACACATTGACGAATTCACACGGAAATTGCGTCGATATGAAATACTATGGGTTCTATGACTTCTCCTACTAAATCAAGTAATGTTTCTATGGAAACGACAGGACTTTTTTTTGGGATACGACAATCTCATTTCCGATCCACTAATCTTTCTTTACTGCATCCCTCACTCCCAAACATTGACGAATTCACACGGATATTGCGTCGCTATGAAATACTATGTGTTCTAAGACATTTCCTTCTAAATCGAGTAACGTTTCTATGGAAACGACAGGATTTTCTTTTGGGATACGACAATCTCATTTCCGATCCACTAATCCTTCTTTACTGCATCCCTCTCTCCCACACATTGACGAATTCACACGGAAATTGCGTCGCTATGAAATACGAGTACTATGTGTTCTAAAACATTTCCTTCTAAATCGAGTAACGTTTCTATGGAAACGACAGGATTTTCTTTTGGGATACGACAATCACATTTCCGATCCACTAATCCTTCTTTACTGCATCCCTCACTCCCACACATTGACGAATTCACACGGAAATTGCGTCGCTATGAAATACGAGTACTATGTGTTCTATGACATTTCCTTCTAAATCGAGTAACGTTTCTATGGGAACGACAGGATTTTCTTTTGGGATACGACAATCACATTTCAGATCCACTAATCCTTCTTTACTGCATCCCCCACTCCCAAACATTGACGAGTTCACACGGAAATTTGCGTCGCTATGAATTACTATGGTTTCTATGACTTCTCCTGCTAAATCGAGTAACGTTTCTATGGAAACGACAGGCTTTTCTTTTGGGATACGGCAATCACATTTCCGATCCACTAAACGTTCTTTACTGCATCCCTCACTCCCAAACATTGACGAATTCACACGGAAATTGCGTCGCTACGAAATACTATGTGTTCTAAGACATTTCTTTCTAAATCGAGTAACGTTTCTATGGAAAGGACAGGATTTTCTTTTGGGATACGACAATCTCATTTCCGATCCACTAATCCTTCTTTACTGCATCCCTCACTCCCACACATTGACGAATTCACACGGAAATTGCGTCGCTATGAAATACGAGTACTATGTGTTCTAAGGCATTTCCTTCTAAATCGAGTAACATTTCTATGGAAACAACAGGATTTTCTTTTGGGATACGACATTCACATGTCCGATCCACTAATCTTTCTTTACTGCATAACTCTTTCCCACACATTGACGAATTCACACGGAAATTGCGTCGCTATGAAATACGAGTACTATGTGTTCTAAGACATTTCCTTCTAAATCGAGTAACGTTTCTATGGAAACGACAGGATTTTCTTTTGGGATACGACAATCTCATTTCCGATCCACTAATCCTTCTTTACTGCATCCCTCACTCCCACACATTGACGAATTCACACGGAAATTGCGTCGCTATGAAATACGAGTACTATGTGTTCTAAGGCATTTCCTTCTAAATCGAGTAACATTTCTATGGAAACGACAGGATTTTCTTTTGGGATACGACATTCACATGTCCGATCCACTAATCCTTCTTTACTGCATAACTCTTTCCCACACACTGACGAATTCACACGGAAATTGCGTCGCTATGAAATACGAGTACTATGTTTTCTAAGACATTTCCTTCTAAATCGAGTAACGTTTCTATGGAAACGACAGGATTTTTTTTTGAGATACGACAATCACATTTCCGATCCACTAATCGTTCTTTCTTGCATCCCTCACTCCCACACATTGACGAATTCACACGGAAATTCCGTCGCTATGAAATACTATGTGTTCTAAGACATTTCCTTCTAAATCGAGTAACGTTTCTATGGAAACGACAAAATTTTCTTTTGGGATACGACAATCTCATTTCCGATCCACTAATCCTTCTTTACTGCATCCCTCACTCCCTAACATTTACGAATTCACACGGAAATTGCGTCGCTATGAAATACGAGTACTATGTGTTTTAAGACATTTCCTTCTAAATCGAGTAACGTTTCTATGGAAACGACAGGATTTTCTTTTGGGATACGACAATCACATTTCCGATCCATAAATCCTTCTTTACTGCATCCCTCACTCCCACACATTGACGAATTCACACGGAAATTGCGTCGATATGAAATACTATGGGTTCTATGACTTCTCCTTCTAAATCAAGTAATGTTTCTATGGAAACGACAGGACTTTGTTTTGGGATACGACAATCTCATTTCCGATCCACTAATCTTTCTTTACTGCATCCCTCACTCCCAAACATTGACGAATTCACACGGATATTGCGTCGCTATGAAATACTATGTGTTCTAAGACATTTCCTTCTAAATCGAGTAACGTTTCTATGGAAACGACAGGATTTTCTTTTGGGATACGACAATCTCATTTCCGATCCACTAATCCTTCTTTACTGCATCCCTCTCTCCCACACATTGACGAATTCACACGGAAATTGCGTCGCTATGAAATACGAGTACTATGTGTTCTAAAACATTTCCTTCTAAATCGAGTAACGTTTCTATGGAAACGACAGGATTTTCTTTTGGGATACGACAATCACATTTCCGATCCACTAATCCTTCTTTACTGCATCCCTCACTCCCACACATTGACGAATTCACACGGAAATTGCGTCGCTATGAATTATTATGGGTTCTATGACTTCTCCTTCTAAATCAAGTAATGTTTCTATGGAAACGAAAGGACTTTTTTTTGGGACACGACAATCTCATTTTCAATCCATTAATCCTTCTTTACTGCATCCCTCACTCCCAAACATTGACGAATTCACACGAAAATTGCGTCGCTATGAAATACTATGTGTTCTAAGACATTTCCTTCTAAATCGAGTAACGTTTCTATGGAAACGACAGGATTTTCTTTTGGGATACGACAATCTCATTTCCGATCCATTAATCCTTCTTTACTGCATCCCTCACTCCCACACATTGACGAATTCACACGGAAATTGCGTCGCTATGAAATACTATGTGTTCTAGGACATTTCCTTCTAAATCGAGTAACGTTTCTATGGAAACGACAGGATTTTCTTTTGGGATACGACAATCTCATTTCCGATCCACTAATCCTTCTTTACTGCATCCCTCACTCCCACACATTGACGAATTCACACGGAAATTGCGTCGCTATGAAATACGAGTACTATGTGTTCTAAGACATTTCCTTCTAAATCGAGTAACGTTTCTAAGGAAACGACAGGATTTTTTTTTGGGATACGACAATCACATTTCCGTTCCACTAATCCTTCTTTACTGCATCCCTCACTCCCAAACATTGACGAAATCACACGGAAATTGCGTCGCTATGAAATACTATGTGTTCTAAGACATATCCTTCTAAATCGAGTAACGTTTCTATGGAAACGACAGGAATTTCTTTTGGGATACGACAATCACATTTCCGATCCACTAATCCAGCTTTACTGCATCCCTCACTATCAAACATTGACGAATTCACACGGAAATTGCGTCGCTATGAAATACGAGTACTATGTGTTCTAAGACATTTCCTTCTAAATCGAGTAACGTTTCTATGGAACGACAGGATTTTCTTTTGGGATACGACAATCTTATTTCCGATCCACTAATCCTTCTTTACTGCAACCCTCACTCCCACACATTGACGAATTCACACGGAAATTCCGTCGCTATGAAATACGAGTACTATGTGTTCTAAGACATTTCCTTCTAAATCGAGTAACGTTTCTATGGAAACGACAGGATATTCTTTTGGGATACGACAATCACATTTCCGATTCACTAATCCTTCTTTACTGCATCCCTCACTCCCAAACATTGACGAATTCACACGGAAATTGCGTCGCTATGAAATACTATGTGTTCTAAGACATTTCCTTCTAAATCGAGTAACGTTTCTATGGAAACGACAGGATTTTCTTTTGGGATACGACAATCTTAATTCCGATCCACCAATCCTTCTTTACTTCATCCCTCACTCCCACACATTGACGAATTCACACGGAAATTGCGTAGCTATGAAATACGAGTGCTATGTGTTCTTAGACAATTCCTTCTAAATCGAGTAACGTTTCTATGGAAACGACAGGATATTCTTTTGGGATACGACAATCACATTTCCGATCCACTAATCCTTCTTTACTGCAACCCTCACTCCCAAACATTGACGAATTCACACGGAAATTGCGTCGCTATGAAATACTATGTGTTCTAAGACATTTCCTTCTAAATCGAGTAACGTTTCTATGGAAACGACAGGATTTTCTTTTGGGATACGACAATCTCATTTCCGATCCACTAATCCTTCTTTACTGCATCCCTCACTCCCACACATTGACGAATTCACACGGAAATTCCGTCACTATGAAATACTATGTGGTCTAAGACATATCCTTCTAAATCGAGTAACGTTTCTATGGAAACGACAGGATTTTCTTTTGGGATACGACAGTCACATTTCCGATCCACTAATCCAGCTTTACTGCATCCCTCACTATCAAACATTGACGAATTCACACGGAAATTGCGTCGCTATGAAATACTAAGTGTTCTAAGACATTTCCTTCTAAATCGAGTAACGTTTCTATGGAAACGACAGGATTTTCTTTTGGGATACGACAATCTCATTTCCGATCCACTAATCCTTCTTTACTGCAACCCTCACTCCCACAGATTGACGAATTCACACGGAAATTCCGTCGCTATGAAATACGAGTACTATGTGTTCTAAGACATTTCCTTCTAAATCGAGTAACGTTTCTATGGAAACGACAGGATTTTCTTTTAGGATACGACAATCACATTTCCGATCCACTAATCCCTCTTTACTGCAACCCTCACTCCCAAACATTGACGAATTCACACGGATATTGCGTCGCTATGAAATACTATGTGTTCTAAGACATTTCCTTCTAAATCGAGTAACGTTTCTATGGAAACGACAGGATTTTCTTTTGGGATACGACAATCTTATTTCCGATCCACTAATCCTTCTTTACTGCATCCCTCACTCCCACACATTGACGAATTCACACGGAAATTGCGTAGCTATGAAATACGAGTACTATGTGTTCTAAGACAATTCCTTCTAAATCGAATAACGTTTCTATGGAAACGACAGGATATTCTTTTGGGATACGACAATCCCATTTCCGATCCACTAATCCTTCTTTACTGCAACCCTCACTCCCAAACATTGACGAATTCACACGGAAATTGCGTCGCTATGACATACTATGTGTTCTAAGACATTTCCTTCTAAATCGAGTAACGTTTCTATGGAAACGGCAGGATTTTCTTTTGGGATACGACAATCTCATTTCCGATCCACTAATCCTTCTTTACTGCATCCCTCACTCCCACACATTGACGAATTCACTCGGAAATTCCGTCGCTATGAAATACGAGTACTATGTGTTCTAAGACATTTCCTTCTAAATCGAGTAACGTTTCTATGGAAACGACCGGATTTTCTTTTGGGATACGACAATCACATTTCCGATCCACTAATCCTTCTTTACTGCATCCCTCACTCCCAAACATTGACGAAATCACACGGAAATTGCGTCGCTATGAAATACTATGTGTTCTAAGACATTTCCTTCTAAATCGAGTAACGTTACTATGGAAACGACAGGATTTTCTTTTGGGATACGACAATCTTATTTCCGATCCACTAATCCTTCCTTACTTCATCCCTCACTCCCACATATTGACGAATTCACACGGAAATTGCGTAGCTATGAAATATGAGTACTATGTGTTCTAAGACAATTCCTTCTAAATCGAGTAACGTTTCTATGGAAACGACAGGATTTTCTTTTGGGATACGACAATCACATTTCCGATCCACTAATCCTTCTTTACTGCATCCCTCACTCCCACACATTGACGAATTCACACGGAAATTCCGTCGCTATGAAATACGAGTACTATGTGTTCTAAGACATTTCCTTCTAAATCGAGTAACGTTTCTATGGAAACGACAGGATTTACTTTTGCGACACGACAATCACATTTCCGATCCACTAATCCTTCTTTACTGCATCCCTCACTCCCACACATTTATTATTTCATACGGAAATTGCGTCGCTGTGAATTACTGTGGGTTCTATGATTTCTCCTTCTAAATCAAGTAACGTTTCTATGGAAACGACAGGACTTTTTTTTGGGATACGACAATCTCATTTCCGATCCACTAATCCTTCTTTACTGCATCCCTCACTCCCAAACATTGACGAATTCACGCGGAAATTGCGTCGCTATGAAATACTATGTGTTCTAAGGCATTTCCTTCTAAATCGAGTAACGTTTCTATGGAAACGACAGGATTTTCTTTTGGGATACGACAATCACATTTCCGATCCACTAATCCTTCTTTACTGCATCCCTCACTCCCACACATTGAGGAATTCACACGGAAATTGCGTCGCTATGAAATACGAGTACTATGTGTTCTAAGACATTTCTTTCTAAATCGAGTAACGTTTCTATGGAAACGACAGGATTTTCTTTTGGGGGTACGACAATCACATTTCCGATCCACTAATTCTTCTTTACTGCATCCCTAACTCACAAACATTGACGAATTCACACGGAAATTGCGTCGCTATGAATTACTATGGGTTCTATGACTTCTCCTTCTAAATCGAGTAACGTTTCTATGGAAACGACAGGATTTTCTTTTGGGATACGACAATCTCATTTCCGATCCACTAATCCCTCTTTACTGCATCCCTCACTCCCACACATTGACGAATTCACACGGAAATTGCATCGCTATGAAATACTACGTGTTCTAAGACATTTCCTTCTAAATCGAGTAACGTTTCTATGGAAACGACAGGATTTTCTTTTGGGATACGACAATCACATTTCCGATCCACTAATCCTTCTTTACTGCATTTCTCACTCCCAAACATTGACGAATTCACATGGAAATTGCGTCGCTATGAAATACTATGTGTTCTAAGACATTTGTTTCTAAATCGAGTAACGTTTCTATGGAAACGACAGGATTATCTTTTGGGATACGACAATCTCATTTCCGATCCACTAATCCTTCTTTACTGCATCCCTCACTCCCACACATTGACGAATTCACACGGAAATTGCGTCGCTATGAAATACGGGTACTATGTGTTCTAAGCCATTTCCTTCTAAATCGAGTAACGTTTCTATGGAAACGACAGGATTTTCTTTTGGGATACGACAATCTCAATTCCGATCCACTAATCCTTCTTTACTGCATCCCTCACTCCCACACATTGACGAATTCACACGGAAATTGCGTCGCTATGAAATACGAGTACTATGTGTTCTAACACAATTCCTTCTAAATCGAGTAACGTTTCTACGGAAACTACAGGATTTTCTTTTGGGATACGACAATCACATTTCCCATCCACTAATCCTTCTTTACTGCAACCCTCACTCCCAAACATTGACGAAATCACACGGAAATTGCGTCGCTATGAAATACTATGTGTTCTAAGACATTTCCTTCTAAATCGAGTAACGTTTCTATGGAAACGACAGGATTTTCTTTTAGGATACGACAATCTCATTTCCGATCCGCTAATCCTTCTTTACTGCATCCCTCACTCCCACACATTGACGAATTCACACGGAAATTGCGTCGCTATGAAACACTATGGGTTCTAAGACATTTCTTTCTAAATCGAGTAACGTTTCTATGGAAACGACAGGATTTACTTTTGGGATACGACAATCACATTTCCGATCCACTAATCTTTCTTTACTGCATCCCTCACTCCCACACATTGACGAATTCACACGGAAATTGCGTCGCTATGAATTACTGCGGGTTCTATGACTTCTCCTTCCAAATCAAGTAACGTTTCTATGGAAACGACAGGACCTTTTTTTGGGATACGATAATCTCATTTCCGATCCACTAATCCTTCTTTACTGCATCCCTCACTCCCAAACATTGACGAATTCACACGGAAATTGCGTCGCTATGAAATACTATGTGTTCTATGACATTTCGTTGTAATCGAGTAACGTTTCTATGGAAACGACAGGATTTTCTTTTGGGATACGACAATCTCATTTCCGATCCACTAATCCTTCCTTACTGCATCCCTCACTCCCACACATTGACGAATTCACACGGAAATTCCGTAGCTATGAAATACGAGTACTATGTGTTCTAAGACATTTCCTTCTAATTCGAGTAACGTTTCTATGGAAACGACAGGATTTACTTTTGGGATACGACAATCACATTTCCGATCCACTAATCCTTCTTTACTGCATCCCTCACTCCCACACATTGACGAATTCACACGGAAATTGCGTCGCTATGATATACGAGTACTATGTGTTCTAAGACATTTCTTTCTAAATCGAGTAACGTTTCTATGGAAACGACAGGATTTTCTTTTGGGGGTACGACAATCACATTTCCGATCCACTAATTCTTCTTTACTGCATCCCTCACTCCCAAACATTGACGAATTCACACGGAAATTGCGTCGCTATGAATTACGTTGGGTTCTATGACTTCTCCTTCTAAATCGAGTAACGTTTCTATGGAAACGACAGGATTTTCTTTTGGGATACGACAATCTCATTTCCGATCCACTAATCCTTCTATACTGCATCCCTCACTCCCAAACATTGACGAATTCACACGGAAATTGCGTCGCTATGAAATACTATGTGTTCTAAGACATTTCTTTCTAAATCGAGTAACGTTACTATGGAAACGACAGGATTTTCTTTTGGGATACGACAATCTCATTTCCGATCCACTAATCCTTCTTTACTGCATCCCTCACTCCCACACATTGACAAATTCACACGAAAATTGCGTCTCTATGAATTACAATGGGTTCTATGACTTCTCCTTCTAAATCAAGTAACGTTTCTATGGAAACGACAGGACTTTTTTTTGGATACGACAATCTCATTTCCGATCCACTAATCCTTCATTACTGCATCCCTCACTCCCAAACATTGACGAATTCACACGGAAATTGCGTCGCTATGAAATACTATGTGTTCTAAGACATTTCCTTCTAAATCGAGTAACGTTTCTATGGAAACGACAGGATTTTCTTTTGGGATACGACAATCTCATTTCCGATCCACCAATCCTTCTTTACTGCATTTCTCACTCCCAAACATTGACGAATTCACATGGAGATTGCGTCGCTATGAAATACTATGTGTTCTATGACATTTCCTTCTAAATCGAGTAACGTTTCTGTGGAAACGACAGGATTTTCTTTTGGGATACGACAATCACATGTCCGATCCACTAATCCTTCTTTACTGCATCCCTCACTCCCACACATTGACGAATTCACACGGACATTCCGTCGCTATGAATTACTATGGGTTCTATGACTTCTCCTTCTAAATCAAGGAACGTTTCTATGGAAACGACAGGACTTTCTTTTGGGATACGACAATCACATTTCCGATCCACTAATCCTTCTTTACTGCATCCCTCACTCCCAAACATTGACGAATTCACACGGAAATTGCGTCGCTATGAAATACTATGTGTTCTAAGACATTTCTTTCTAAATCGAGTAACGTTTCTATGGAAACGACAGGATTTTCTTTTGGGATACGACAATCTCATTTCCGATCCACTAATCCTTCTTTACTGCATCCCTCACTCCCACACATTGACGAATTCACACGGAAATTGCGTCGCTATGAATTACTATGGGTTCTATGACTTCTCCTTCTAAATCGAGTAACGTTTCTATGGAAACGACAGGATTTTCTTTTGGGATACGACAATCTCATTTCCGATCCACTAATCCCTCTTTACTGCATCCCTCACTCCCACACTTTGACGAATTCACACGGACATTCCGTCGCTATGAATTACTATGGGTTCAATGACTTCTCCTTCTAAATCAAGGAACGTTTCTATGGAAACTACAGGACTTTCTTTTGGGATACGACAATCACATTTCCGATCCACTAATCCTTCTTTACTGCATCCCTCACTCCCAAACATTGACGACTTCACACGGAAATTGCGTCGCTATGAAATACTATGTGTTCTAAGACATTTCTTTCTAAATCGAGTAACGTTTCTATGGAAACGACAGGATTTTCTTTTGGGGGTACGACAATCACATTTCCGATCCACTAATTCTTCTTTACTGCATCCCTAACTCACAAACATTGACGAATTCACACGGAAATTGCGTCGCTATGAATTACTATGGGTTCTATGACTTCTCCTTCTAAATCGAGTAACGTTTCTATGGAAACGACAGGATTTTCTTTTGGGATACGACAATCTCATTTCCGATCCACTAATTCCTCTTTACTGCATCCCTCACTCCCACACATTGACGAATTCACACGGGAATTGCATCGCTATGAAATACTATGTGTTCTAAGACATTTCCTTCTAAATCGAGTAACGTTTCTATGGAAACGACAGGATTTTCTTTTGGGATACGACAATCACATTTCCGATCCACTAATCCTTCTTTACTGCATTTCTCACTCCCAAACATTGACGAATTCACATAGAAATTGCGTCGCTATGAAATACTATGTGTTCTAAGACATTAGTTTCTAAATCGAGTAACGTTTCTATGGAAACGACAGGATTATCTTTTGGAATACGACAATCTCATTTCCGATCCACTAATCCTTCTTTACTGCATCCCTCACTCCCACAAATTGACGAATTTACACGGAAATTGCGTCGCTATGATATACGAGTACTATGTGTTCTAAGACATTTCTTTCTAAATCGAGTAACGTTTCTATGGAAACGACAGGATTTTCTTTTGGGGGTACGACAATCACATTTCCGATCCACTAATTCTCCTTTACTGCATCCCTCACTCCCAAACATTGACCAATTCACACGGAAATTGCGTCGCTATGAATTACTATGGGTTCTATGACTTCTCCTTCTAAATCGAGTAACGTTTCTATGGAAACGACAGGATTTTCTTTTGGGATACGACAATCTCATTTCCGATCCACTAATCCTTCTTTACTGCATCCCTCACTCCCAAACATTGACGAATTCACACGGAAATTGCGTCGCTATGAAATACTATGTGTTCTAAGACATTTCTTTCTAAATCGAGTAACGTTTCTATGGAAACGACAGGATTTTCTTTTGGGATACGACAATCTCATTTCCGATCCACTAATCCTTCTTTACTGCATCCCTCACTCTCACACATTGACAAATTCACACGGAAATTGCGTCTCTATGAATTACAATGGGTTCTATGACTTCTCCTTCTAAATCAAGTAACGTTTCTATGGAAACGACAGGACTTTTTTTTGGATACGACAATCTCATTTCCGATCCACTAATCCTTCATTACTGCATCCCTCACTCCCAAACATTGACGAATTCACACGGAAATTGCGTCGCTATGAAATACTATGTGTTCTAAGACATTTCCTTCTAATTCGAGTAACGTTTCTATGGAAACGACAGGATTTTCTTTTGGGATACGACAATCTCATTTCCGATCCACTAATCCTTCTTTACTGCATTTCTCACTCCCAAACATTGACGAATTCACATGGAGGTTGCGTCGCTATGAATTACTATGGGTTCTATGACTTCTCCTTCTAAATCAAGGAACGTTTCCATGAAAACGACAGGACTTTCTTTTGGGATACGACAATGACATTTCCGATCCACTAATCCTTCTTTACTGCATCCCTCACTCCCAAACATTGACGAATTCACACGGAAATTGCGTCGCTATGAAATACTATGAGTTCTAAGACATTTCTTTTTAAATCGAGTAACGTTTCTATGGAAACGACAGGATTTTCTTTTGGGATACGACAATCTCATTTCCGATCCACTAATCCTTCTTTACTGCATCCCTCACTCCCACACATTGACGAATTCACACGGAAATTGCGTCGCTATGAATTACTATGGGTTCTATGACTTCTCCTTCTAAATCGAGTAACGTTTCTAAGGAAACGACAGGATTTTCTTTTGGGATACGACAATCTCATTTCCGATCCACTAATCCCTCTTTACTGCATCCCTCACTCCCACACATTGACGAATTCACGCGGACATTCCGTCGCTATGAACTACTATGGGTTCTATGACTTCTCCTTCTAAATCAAGGAACGTTTCTATGGAAACGGCAGGACTTTCGTTTGGGATACGACAATCACATTTCCGATCCACTAATCCTTCTTTACTGCATCCCTCACTCCCAAACATTGACGACTTCACACGGAAATTGCGTCGCTATGAAATACTATGTGTTCTAAGACATTTCTTTCTAAATCGAGTAACGTTTCTATGGAAACGACAGGATTTTCTTTTGGGGGTACGACAATCACATTTCCGATATACTAATTCTTCTTTACTGCATCCCTAACTCACAAACATTGACGAATTCACACGGAAATTGCGTCGCTATGAATTACTATGGGTTCTATGACTTCTCCTTCTAAATCGAGTAACGTTTCTATGGAAACGACAGGATTTTCTTTTGGGATACGACAATCTCATTTCCGATCCACTAATCCCTCTTTACTGCATCCCTCACTCCCACACATTGACGAATTCACACGGGAATTGCATCGCTATGAAATACTATGTGTTCTAAGACATTTCCTTCTAAATCGAGTAACGTTTCTATGGAAACGACAGGATTTTCTTTTGGGATACGACAATCACATTTCCGATCCACTAATCCTTCTTTACTGCATTTCTCACTCCCAAACATTGACGAATTCACATAGAAATTGCGTCGCTATGAAATACTATGTGTTCTAAGACATTTGTTTCTAAATCGAGTAACGTTTCTATGGAAACGACAGGATTATCTTTTGGAATACGACAATCTCATTTCCGATCCACTAATCCTTCTTTACTGCATCCCTCACTCCTACACATTGACGAATTCACACGGAAATTGCGTCGCTATGAAATACGGGTACTATGTGTTCTAAGACATTTCCTTCTAAATCGAGTAACGTTTCTATGGAAACGACTGGATTTTCTTTTGGGATACGACAATCTCAATTCCGATCCACTAATCCTTTTTTACTGCATCCCTCACTCCCACAAATTGACGAATTCACACGGAAATTGCTTCGCTATGAAATACGAGTACTATGTGTTCTAACACAATTCCTTCAAAATCGAGTAACGTTTCTACGGAAACGACAGGATTTTCTTTTGGGATACGACAATCGCATTTCCCATCCACTAATCCTTCTTTACTGCAACCCTCACTCCCAAACATTGACGAAATCACACGGAAATTGCGTCGCTATGAAATACTATGTGTTCTAAGACATTTCCTTCTAAATCGAGTAACGTTTCTATGGAAACGACAGGATTTTCTTTTAGGATACGACAATCTCATTTCCGATCCACTAATCCTTCTTTACTGCATCCCTCACTCCCACACATTGACGAATTCACACGGAAATTGCGTCGCTATGAAACACTATGGGTTCTAAGACATTTCTTTCTAAATCGAGTAACGTTTCTATGGAAACGACAGGATTTTCTTTTGGTATACGACAATCTCATTTCCGATCCACTAATCCTTCCTTACTGCATCCCTCACTCCCACACATTGACGAATTCACACGGAAATTCCGTCGCTATGAAATACGAGTACTATGTGTTCTAAGACATTTCCTTTTAAATCGAGTAACGTTTCTATGGAAACGACAGGATTTACTTTTGGGATACGACAATCACATTTCCGATCCACAAATCCTTCTTTACTGCATCCCTCACTCCCAAACATTGACGAATTCACACCGAAATTGCGTCGCTATGAAATACTATGTGTTCTAAGACATTTCCTTCTAAATCGAGTAACGTTTCTATGGAAACGACAGGAATTTCTTTTGGGATACGACAATCTCATTTCCGATCCACTAATCCTTCTTTACTGCATTTCTCACTCCCAAACATTGACGAATTCACATGGAAATTGCGTCGCTATGAAATACTATGTGTTCTAAGACATTTCCTTCTAAATCGAGTAACGTTTCTGTGGAAACGACAGGATTTTCTTTTGGGATACGACAATCACATGTCCGATCCACTAATCCTTCTTTACTGCATCCCTCACTCCCACACATTGACGAATTCACACGGACATTCCGTCGCTATGAATTACTATGGGTTCTATGACTTCTCCTTCTAAATCAAGGAACGTTTCTATGGAAACGACACTACTTTCTTTTGGGATACGACAATCACATTTCCGATCCACTAATCCTTCTTTACTGCATCCCTCACTCCCAAACATTGACGAATTCACACGGAAATTGCGTCGCTATGAAATACTATGTGTTCTAAGACATTTCTTTCTAAATCGAGTAACGTTTCTATGGAAACGACAGGATTTTCTTTTGGGATACGACAATCTCATTTCCGATCCACTAATCCTTCTTTACTGCATCCCTCACTCCCACACATTGACGAATTCACACGGAAATTGCGTCGCTATGAAATACGAGTGCTATGTGTTCTAAGACATTTCCTTCCAAATCGAGTAACGTTTCTATGGGAACGACAGGATTTTCTTTTGGGATACGACAATCACATTTCCGATCCACGAATCCTTCTTTATTGCATCCCTCACTCCCACACATTGACGAATTCACACTGAAATTGCGTCGCTATGAATTACTATGGGTTCTATGACTTCTCCTTCTAAATCAAGTAATGTTTCTATGGAAACGAAAGGACTTTTTTTTGGGATACGACAATCTCATTTCCTATCCATTAATCCTTCTTTACTGCATCCCTCACTCCCACACATTGACGAATTCACACGGAAATTGCGTCGCTTTGAAATACTATGTGTTCTAGGACATTTCCTTCTAAATCGAGTAACGTTTCTATGGAAACGACTGGATTTTCTTTTGGGATACGACAATCTCATTTCTGATCCACTAATCCTTCTTTACTGCATCCGTCACTCCCACACATTGACGAATTCACACGGAAATTGCGTCGCTATGAAATACGAGTATTATGTGTTCTAACACATTTCCTTCTAAATCGAGTAACGTTTCTATGGAAACGACAGGATTTTCTTTTGGGATACGACAATCACATTTCCGATCCACTAATCCTTCTTTACTGCACCCCTCACTCCCAAACATTGACGAATTCACACGGAAATTGCGTCGCTATGAAATACTATGTGTTCTAAGACATATCCTTCTAAATCGAGTAACGTTTCTATGGAAACGACAGGATTTTCTTTTGGGATACGACAATCACATTTCCGTTCCACTAATCCTTCTTTACTGCATCCCTCACTATCAAACATTGTCGAATTCACACGGAAATTGCGTCGCTATGAAATACTATGTGTTCTAAGACATTTCCTTCTAAATCGAGTAACGTTTCTATGGAAACGACAGGATTTTCTTTTGGGATACGACAATCTCATTTCCGATCCACTAATCCTTCTTTACTGCAACCCTCACTCCCACACATTGACGAATTCACACGGAAATTCCGTCGCTATGAAATACGAGTACTATAAGTTCTAAGACATTTCCTTCTAAATCGAGTAACGTTTCTATGGAAACGACAGGATTTTCTTTTGGTATACGACAATCACATTTCCGATCCACTAATCCTTCGTTACTGCATCCCTCACTCCCAAACATTGACGAATTCACACGGAAATTGCGTCGCTATGAAATACTATGTGTTCTAAGACATTTCCTTCTAAATCGTGTAACGTTTCTATGGAAACGACAGGATTTTCTTTTGGGATACGACAATCTTATTTCCGATCCACTAATCCTTCTTTACTGCATCCCTCACTCCCACACATTGACGAATTCACACGGAAATTGCGTAGCTATGAAATACGAGTACTATGTGTTCTAAGACAATTCCTTCTAAATCGAGTAACGTTTCTATGGAAACGACAGGATTTCCTTTTGGGATACGACAATCACATTTCCGATCCACTAATCCTCCTTTACTGCAACCCTCACTCCCACACATTGACGAATTCACACGGAAATTGCGTCGCTATGAAATACTATGTGTTCTAAGACATTTCCTTCTAAATCGAGTAACGCTTCTATGGAAACGACAGGATTTTCTTTTGGGATACGACAACCACATTTCCGATCCACTAATCCTTCTTTACTGCATCCCTCACACCCACACATTGACGAATTCACACGCATATTCCGTCGCTATGAAATACGAGTACTATGTGTTCTAAGACATTTCCTTCTAAATCGAGTAACGTTTCTATGGAAACGACAGGATTTACTTTTGGGATACGACAATCACATTTCCGATCCACTAATCCTTCTTTACTGCATCCCTCACTCCCACACATTGACCAATTCATACGGACATTCCGTCGCTATGAACTACTATGGGTTCTATGACTTCTCCTTCTAAATCAAGGAACGTTTCTATGGAAACGGCAGGACTTTCGTTTGGGATACGACAATCACATTTCCGATCCACTAATCCTTCTTTACTGCATCCCTCACTCCCAAACATTGACGACTTCACACGGAAATTGCGTCGCTATGAAATACTATGTGTTCTAAGACATTTCTTTCTAAATCGAGTAACGTTTCTATGGAAACGACAGGATTTTCTTTTGGGGGTACGACAATCACATTTCCGATATACTAATTCTTCTTTACTGCATCCCTAACTCACAAACATTGACGAATTCACACGGAAATTGCGTCGCTATGAATTACTATGGGTTCTATGACTTCTCCTTCTAAATCGAGTAACGTTTCTATGGAAACGACAGGATTTTCTTTTGGGATACGACAATCTCATTTCCGATCCACTAATCCCTCTTTACTGCATCCCTCACTCCCACACATTGACGAATTCACACGGGAATTGCATCGCTATGAAATACTATGTGTTCTAAGACATTTCCTTCTAAATCGAGTAACGTTTCTATGGAAACGACAGGATTTTCTTTTGGGATACGACAATCACATTTCCGATCCACTAATCCTTCTTTACTGCATTTCTCACTCCCAAACATTGACGAATTCACATAGAAATTGCGTCGCTATGAAATACTATGTGTTCTAAGACATTTGTTTCTAAATCGAGTAACGTTTCTATGGAAACGACAGGATTATCTTTTGGAATACGACAATCTCATTTCCGATCCACTAATCCTTCTTTACTGCATCCCTCACTCCCACACATTGACGAATTCACACGGAAATTGCGTCGCTATGAAATACGGGTACTATGTGTTCTAAGACATTTCCTTCTAAATCGAGTAACGTTTCTATGGAAACGACTGGATTTTCTTTTGGGATACGACAATCTCAATTCCGATCCACTAATCCTTTTTTACTGCATCCCTCACTCCCACAAATTGACGAATTCACACGGAAATTGCTTCGCTATGAAATACGAGTACTATGTGTTCTAACACAATTCCTTCAAAATCGAGTAACGTTTCTACGGAAACGACAGGATTTTCTTTTGGGATACGACAATCGCATTTCCCATCCACTAATCCTTCTTTACTGCAACCCTCACTCCCAAACATTGACGAAATCACACGCAAATTGCGTCGCTATGAAATACTATGTGTTCTAAGACATTTCCTTCTAAATCGAGTAACGTTTCTATGGAAACGACAGGATTTTCTTTTAGGATACGACAATCTCATTTCCGATCCACTAATCCTTCTTTACTGCATCCCTCACTCCCACACATTGACGAATTCACACGGAAATTGCGTCGCTATGAAACACTATGGGTTCTAAGACATTTCTTTCTAAATCGAGTAACGTTTCTATGGAAACGACAGGATTTTCTTTTGGTATACGACAATCTCATTTCCGATCCACTAATCCTTCCTTACTGCATCCCTCACTCCCACACATTGACGAATTCACACGGAAATTCCGTCGCTATGAAATACGAGTACTATGTGTTCTAAGACATTTCCTTTTAAATCGAGTAACGTTTCTATGGAAACGACAGGATTTACTTTTGGGATACGACAATCACATTTCCGATCCACAAATCCTTCTTTACTGCATCCCTCACTCCCAAACATTGACGAATTCACACCGAAATTGCGTCGCTATGAAATACTATGTGTTCTAAGACATTTCCTTCTAAATCGAGTAACGTTTCTATGGAAACGACAGGAATTTCTTTTGGGATACGACAATCTCATTTCCGATCCACTAATCCTTCTTTACTGCATTTCTCACTCCCAAACATTGACGAATTCACATGGAAATTGCGTCGCTATGAAATACTATGTGTTCTAAGACATTTCCTTCTAAATCGAGTAACGTTTCTGTGGAAACGACAGGATTTTCTTTTGGGATACGACAATCACATGTCCGATCCACTAATCCTTCTTTACTGCATCCCTCACTCCCACACATTGACGAATTCACACGGACATTCCGTCGCTATGAATTACTATGGGTTCTATGACTTCTCCTTCTAAATCAAGGAACGTTTCTATGGAAACGACACTACTTTCTTTTGGGATACGACAATCACATTTCCGATCCACTAATCCTTCTTTACTGCATCCCTCACTCCCAAACATTGACGAATTCACACGGAAATTGCGTCGCTATGAAATACTATGTGTTCTAAGACATTTCTTTCTAAATCGAGTAACGTTTCTATGGAAACGACAGGATTTTCTTTTGGGATACGACAATCTCATTTCCGATCCACTAATCCTTCTTTACTGCATCCCTCACTCCCACACATTGACGAATTCACACGGAAATTGCGTCGCTATGAAATACGAGTGCTATGTGTTCTAAGACATTTCCTTCTAAATCGAGTAACGTTTCTATGGGAACGACAGGATTTTCTTTTGGGATACGACAATCACATTTCCGATCCACGAATCCTTCTTTATTGCATCCCTCACTCCCACACATTGACGAATTCACACTGAAATTGCGTCGCTATGAATTACTATGGGTTCTATGACTTCTCCTTCTAAATCAAGTAATGTTTCTATGGAAACGAAAGGACTTTTTTTTGGGATACGACAATCTCATTTCCTATCCATTAATCCTTCTTTACTGCATCCCTCACTCCCACACATTGACGAATTCACACGGAAATTGCGTCGCTTTGAAATACTATGTGTTCTAGGACATTTCCTTCTAAATCGAGTAACGTTTCTATGGAAACGACAGGATTTTCTTTTGGGATACGACAATCTCATTTCTGATCCACTAATCCTTCTTTACTGCATCCGTCACTCCCACACATTGACGAATTCACACGGAAATTGCGTCGCTATGAAATACGAGTATTATGTGTTCTAACACATTTCCTTCTAAATCGAGTAACGTTTCTATGGAAACGACAGGATTTTCTTTTGGGATACGACAATCACATTTCCGATCCACTAATCCTTCTTTACTGCACCCCTCACTCCCAAACATTGACGAATTCACACGGAAATTGCGTCGCTATGAAATACTATGTGTTCTAAGACATATCCTTCTAAATCGAGTAACGTTTCTATGGAAACGACAGGATTTTCTTTTGGGATACGACAATCACATTTCCGTTCCACTAATCCTTCTTTACTGCATCCCTCACTATCAAACATTGTCGAATTCACACGGAAATTGCGTCGCTATGAAATACTATGTGTTCTAAGACATTTCCTTCTAAATCGAGTAACGTTTCTATGGAAACGACAGGATTTTCTTTTGGGATACGACAATCTCATTTCCGATCCACTAATCCTTCTTTACTGCAACCCTCACTCCCACACATTGACGAATTCACACGGAAATTCCGTCGCTATGAAATACGAGTACTATAAGTTCTAAGACATTTCCTTCTAAATCGAGTAACGTTTCTATGGAAACTACAGGATTTTCTTTTGGTATACGACAATCACATTTCCGATCCACTAATCCTTCGTTACTGCATCCCTCACTCCCAAACATTGACGAATTCACACGGAAATTGCGTCGCTATGAAATACTATGTGTTCTAAGACATTTCCTTCTAAATCGTGTAACGTTTCTATGGAAACGACAGGATTTTCTTTTGGGATACGACAATCTTATTTCCGATCCACTAATCCTTCTTTACTGCATCCCTCACTCCCACACATTGACGAATTCACACGGAAATTGCGTAGCTATGAAATACGAGTACTATGTGTTCTAAGACAATTCCTTCTAAATCGAGTAACGTTTCTATGGAAACGACAGGATTTCCTTTTGGGATACGACAATCACATTTCCGATCCACTAATCCTCCTTTACTGCAACCCTCACTCCCACACATTGACGAATTCACACGGAAATTGCGTCGCTATGAAATACTATGTGTTCTAAGACATTTCCTTCTAAATCGAGTAACGCTTCTATGGAAACGACAGGATTTTCTTTTGGGATACGACAACCACATTTCCGATCCACTAATCCTTCTTTACTGCATCCCTCACACCCACACATTGACGAATTCACACGCATATTCCGTCGCTATGAAATACGAGTACTATGTGTTCTAAGACATTTCCTTCTAAATCGAGTAACGTTTCTATGGAAACGACAGGATTTACTTTTGGGATACGACAATCACATTTCCGATCCACTAATCCTTCTTTACTGCATCCCTCACTCCCACACATTGACCAATTCATACGGAAATTGCGTCGCTATGAATTACTGTGGGTTCTATGACTTCTCCTTCTAAATCAAGTAACATTTCAATGGAAACGACAGGACTTTTTTTTGGGATACGACAATCTCATTTCCGATCCAATAATCCTTCTTTACTGCATCCCTCACTCCCAAACATTGACGAATTCACACGGAAATTACGTCGCTATGAAATACTATGTGTTCTAAGACATTTCCTTCTAAATCGAGTAACGTTTCTATGGAAACGACAGGATTTTCTTTTGGGATACGACAATCTCATTTCCGATCCACTTATCCTTCTTTACTGCATCCCTCACTCCCACACATTGACGAATTCACACGGAAATTGCGTCGCTATGAAATACGAGTACTATGTGTTCTAAGACATTTCTTTCTAAATCGAGTAACGTTTCTATGGAAACGACAGAATTTCTTTTGGGGGTACGACAATCACATTTCCGATCCACTAATTCTTCTTTACTGCATCCCTAACTCACAAACATTGACGAATTCACACGGAAAATGCGTCGCTATGAATTACTATGGGTTCTATGACTTCTCCTTCTAAATCGAGTAATGTTTCTATGGAAACGACAGGATTTTCTTTTGGGATACGACAATCTCATTTCCGATCCACTAATCCCTCTTTACTGCATCCCTCACTCCCACACATTGACGAATTCACACGAAAATTGCATCGCTATGAAATACTATTTGTTGTAAGACATTTCCTTCTAAATCGAGTAACGTTTCTATGGAAACGACAAGATTTTCTTTTGGGATACGACAATCACATTTCCGTTCCACTAATCCTTCTTTACTGCATTTCTCACTCCCAAACACTGACGAATTCAAATGGAAATTGCGTCGCTATGAAATACTATGTGTTCAAAGACATTTGTTTCTAAATCGAGTAACATTTCTATGGAAACGACAGGATTATCTTTTTTGATACGACAATCTCATTTCCGATCCACTAATCCTTCTTTACTGCATCCCTCACTCCCACACATTGACGAATTCACACGGAAGTTGCGTCGCTATGAAATACGAGTTCTATGTGTTCTAAGACATTTCCTTCTAAATCGAGTAACGTTTCTATGGAAACGACAGGATTTTCTTTTGGGATACGACAATATCAATTCCGATCCACTAATCCTTCTTTACTGCATCCCTCACTCCCACACATTGACGAATTCACACGGTAATTGCGTCGCTATGAAATACGAGTACTATGTGTTCTAAGGCAATTCCTTCTAAATCGAGTAACGTTTCTACGGAAACGACAGGATTTTCTTTTGGGATACGACAATCACATTTCCCATCCACTAATCCTTCTTTACTGCAACCCTCACTCCCAAACATTGACGAAATCACACGGAAATTGCGTCGCTATGAAATACTATGTGTTCTAAGACATTTCCTTCTAAATCGAGTAACGTTTCTATGGAAACGACAGAATTTTCTTTTAGGTTACGACAATCTCATTTCCGATCCACTAATCCTTCTTTACTGCATCCCTCACTCCCACACATTGACGAATTACCACGGAAATTGCGTCGCTATGAAACACTATGGGTTCTAAGACATTTCCTTCTAAGTCGAGTAACGTTTCTATGGAAACGACAGGATTTACTTTTGGGATACGACAATCACATTTCCGATCCACTAATCCTTCTTTACTGCATCCCTCACTCCCACACATTGACGAATTCACACGGTAATTGCGTCGCTATGAATTACTGGGGGTTCTATGACTTATCCTTCCAAATCAAGTAACGTTTCTATGGAAACGACAGGACCTTTTTTTGGGTTACGTTAATCTCATTTCCGATCCACTAATACTTCTTTACTGCATCCCTCACTCCCAAACATTGACGAATTCACACGGAAATTACGTCGCTATGAAATACTGTGTGTTCTAAGACATTTCCTTCTAATCGAGTAACGTTTCTATGGAAACGACAGGATTTTCTTTTGGGATACGACAATCTCATTTCCGATCCACTAATCCTTCTTTACTGCATCCCTCACTCCCACACATTGACGAATTCACACGGAAATTCCGTCGTTTTGAAATACGGGTACTATGTGTTCTAAGACATTTCCTTCTAAATCGAGTAACGTTTCTATGGAAACGACAGGATTTACTTTTGGGATACGACAAACACATTTCCGATCCACTAATCCTTCTTTACTGCATCCCTCACTCCCAAACATTGACGAATTCACACGGAAATTACGTCGCTATGAAATACTATGTGTTCTAAGACATTTCCTTCTAATCGAGTAACGTTTCTATGGAAACGACAGGATTTTCTTTTGGGATACGACAATCTCATTTCCGATCCACTAATCCTTCTTTACTGCATCCCTCACTCCCACACATTGACGAATTCACACGGAAATTGCGTCGCTATGAAATACTATGTGTTCTAAGATATTTCCCTCTAAATCGAGTAAAGTTTCTATGGAAACGACAGGATTTTCTTTTAGGATACGACAATCTCATTTCCGATCCACTAATCCTTCTTTACTGCATCCCTCACTCCCACACATTGACGAATTCACACGGAAATTGCGTCGCTATGAAATACTATGTGTTCTAAGACATTTCCTTCTAAATCGAGTAACGTTTCTATGGAAACGACAGGATTTACTTTTGGGATACGACAATCACATTTCCGATTCACTAATCCTTCTTTACTGCATCCCTCACTCCCACACATTGACGAATTCACACGGAAATTGCGTCGCTATGAATTACTGTGGGTTCTATGACTTCTCCTCCTAAATCAAGTAACGTTTCTATGGAAACGACAGGACCTTTTTTTGGGATACGACAATCTCATTTCCGATCCACTAATCCTTCTTTACTGCATCCCTCACTCCCAAACATTGACGAATTCACACGGAAAATGCGTCGCTATAAAATACTATGTGTTCTAAGACATTTCCTTCTAAATCGAGTAACGTTTCTATGGAAACGACAGGATTTTCTTTTGGGATACGACAATGACATTTCCGATCCACTAATCCTTCTTTACTGCATCCTTCACTCACACACATTGACGAATTCACACGGAAAGTCCGTCGCTATGAAATACGAGTACTATGTGTTCTAAGACATTTCCTTCTAAATCGAGTAACGTTTCTATGGAAACGACAGGATTTTCTTTTGGGGGTATGACAATCACATTTCCGATCCACTAATTCTTCTTTACTGCATCCCTAACTCACAAACATTGACGAATTCACACGGAAATTGCGTCGCTATGAATTACTATGGGTTCTATGACTTCTCCTTCTAAATCGAGTAACGTTTCTATGGAAACGACAGGATTTTCTTTTGGGATACGACAATCACATTTCCGATCCACTAATCCTTCTTTACTGCATTTCTCACTCCCAAACATTGACGAATTCACATGGAAATTGCGTCGCTATGAAATACTATGTGTTCTAAGGAATTTGTTTCTAAATCGAGTACGTTTCTATGGAAACGACAGGATTATCTTTTGGGATACGACAATCTCATTTCCGATCCACTAATCCTTCTTTACTGCATCCCTCACTCCCACACATTGACGAATTCACACGGAAATTGCGTCGCTATGAAGTACGAGTACTATGTGTTCTAAGACATTTCCTTCTAAATCGAGTAACGTTTCTATGGAAACGACAGGATTTTCTTTTGGGATACGACAATCTCAATTCCGATCCACTAATCCTTCTTTACTGCATCCCTCACTCCCACACATTGACGAATTCACACGGAAATTGCGTCGCTATGAAATACGAGTGCTATCTGTTCTAAGACAATTCCTTCTAAATCGAGTAACGTTTCGACGGAAACGACAGGATTTTCTTTTAGAATACGACAATCACATTTCCCATCCACTAATCCTTCTTTACTGCAACCCTCACTCCCAAACATTGACGAAATCACACGGAAATTGCGTCGCTATGAAATACTATGTGTTCTAAGACATTTCCTTCTAAATCGAGTAACGTTTCTATGGAAACGACAGGATTTTCTTTTAGGATACGACAATCTCATTTCCGATCCACTAATCCTTCTTTACTGCATCCCTCACTCCCACACAATGACGAGTTCACACGGAAATTGCGTCGCTATGAAACACTATGGGTTCTAAGACATTTCCTTCTAAATCGAGTAACGTTTCTATGGAAACGACAGGATTTACTTTTGGGATACGACAATCACATTTCCGATCCACTAATCCTTCTCTACTGCATCCCTCACTCCCAAACATTGACGAATTCACACGGAAATTGCGTCGCTATGAAATACTATGTGTTCTAAGACATTTCCTTCTAAATCGAGTAACGTTTCTATGGAAACGACAGGATTTTCTTTTGGGATACGACAATTTTATTTCCGATCCACTAATCCTTCCTTACTGCATCCCTCACTCCCTCACATTGACGAATTCACACGGAAATATCGTAGCTATGAAATACGAGTACTATGTGTTCTAAAACAATTCCTTCTAAATCGAGTAACGTTTCTATGGAAACGACAGGATTTTCTTTTGGGATACGACAATCACATTTCCAATCCACTAATCCTTCTTTACTGCAACCCTCACTCCCAAACATTGACGAATTCACACGGAAATTGCGTCGCTATGAAATACTATGTGTTCTAAGACATTTCCTTCTAAATCGAGTAACGTTTCTATGGAAACGACAGGATTTTCTTTTGGGATACGACAATTTTATTTCCGATCCACTAATCCTTCCTTACTGCATCCCTCACTCCCTCACATTGACGAATTCACACGGAAATATCGTAGCTATGAAATACGAGTACTATGTGTTCTAAGACAATTCCTTCTAAATCGAGTAACGTTTCTATGGAAACGACAGGATTTTCTTTTGGGATACGACAATCACATTTCCGATCCACTAATCCTTCTTTACTGCATCCCTCACTCCCACACATTGACGAATTCACACGGATATTCCGTCGCTATGAAATACGCGTACTATGTGTTCTAAGACATTTCCTTCTAAATCGAGTAACGTTTCTATGATAACGACAGGATTTACTTTTGGGATACGACAATCACATTTCCGATCCACTAATGCTTCTTTACTGCATCCCTCACTCCCACACATTGACCAATTCATACGGAAATTGCGTCGCTATGAATTACTGTGGGTTCTATGACTTCTCCTTCTAAATCAAGTAACATTTCTATGGAAACGACAGGACTTTTTTTTGGGATACGACAATCTCATTTCCGATCCACTAATCCTTCTTTCCTGCATCCCTCACTCCCAAACATTGACGAATTCACACGGAAATTGCGTCGCTATGAAATACTATGTGTTCTAAGACATTTCCTTCTAAATCGAATAACGTTTCTATGGAAACGACAGGATTTTCTTTTGGGATACGACAATCTCATTTCCGATCCACTTATCCTTCTTTACTGCATCCCTCACTCCCACACATTGACGAATTCACACGGAAATTGCGTCGCTATGAAATACGAGTACTATGTGTTCTAAGACATTTCTTTCTAAATCGAGTAACGTTTCTATGGAAACGACAGGATTTTCTTTTGGGGGTACGACAATCACATTTCCGATCCACTAATTCCTCTTTACTGCATCCCTAACTCACAAACATTGACGAATTCACACGGAAAATGCGTCGCTATGAATTACTATGGGTTCTATGACTTCGCCTTCTAAATCGAGTAATGTTTCTATGGAAACGACAGGATTTTCTTTTGGGATACGACAATCTCATTTCCGATCCACTAATCCCTCTTTACTGCATCCCTCACTCCCACACAATGACGAATTCACACGAAAATTGCATCGCTATGAAATACTATTTGTTGTAAGACATTTCCTTCTAAATCGAGTAACGTTTCTATGGAAACGAGAGGATTTTCTTTTGGGATACGACAATCACATTTCCGTTCCACTAATCCTTCTTTACTGCATTTCTCACTCCCAAACATTGACGAATTCACATGGAAATTGCGTCGCTATGAAATACTATGTGTTCTAAGGCATTTGTTTCTAAATCGAGTAACATTTCTATGGAAACGACAGGATTATCTTTTGGGATACGACAATCTCATTTCCGATAAACTAATCCTTCTTTACTGCATCCCTCACTCCCACACATTGACGAATTCACACGGAAATTGCGTCGCTATGAAATACGAGTACTATGTGTTCTAAGACATTTCCTTCTAAATCGAGTAACGTTTCTATGGAAACGACAGGATTTTCTTTTGGGATACGACAATCTCAATTCCGATCCACTAATCCTTCTTTACTGCATCCCTCTCTCCCACACGTTGACGAATTCACACGGAAATTGCGTCGCTATGAAATACGAGTACTATGTGTTCTAAGACAATTCCTTCTAAATCGAGTAACGTTTCTACGGAAACGACAGGATTTTCTTTTGGGATACGACAATCACATTTCCCATCCACTAATCCTTCTTTACTGCAACCCTCACTCCCAAACATTGACGAAATCACACGGAAATTGCGTCGCTATGAAATACTATGTGTTCTAAGACATTTCCTTCTAAATCGAGTAACGTTTCTATGGAAACGACAGAATTTTCTTTTAGGTTACGACAATCTCATTTCCGATCCACTAATCCTACTTTACTGCATCCCTCACTCCCACACATTGACGAATTCACACGGAAATTGCGTCGCTATGAAACACTATGGGTTCTAAGACATTTCCTTCTAAATCGAGTAACGTTTCTATGGAAACGACAGGATTTACTTTTGGGATACGACAATCACATTTCCGATCCACTAATCCTTCTTTACTGCATCCCTCACTCCCACACATTGACGAATTCACACGGAAATTGCGTCGCTATGAATTACTGTGGGTTCTATGACTTATCCTTCCAAATCAAGTAACGTTTCTATGGAAACGACAGGACCTTTTTTTGGGATACGACAATCTCATTTCCGATCCACTAATCCTTCTTTACTGCATCCCTCACTCCCAAACATTGACGAATTCACACGGAAATTACGTCGCTATGAAATACTATGTGTTCTAAGACATTTCCTTCTAATCGAGTAACGTTTCTATGGAAACGACAGGATTTTCTTTTGGGATACGACAATCTCATTTCCGATCCACTAATCCTTCTTTACTGCATCCTTCACTCCCACACATTGACGAATTCACACGGAAATTCCGTCGCTTTGAAATACGAGTACTATGTGTTCTAAGACATTTCCTTCTAAATCGAGTAACGTTTCTATGGAAGCGACAGGATTTACTTTTGGGATACGACAATCACATTTCCGATCCACTAATCCTTCTTTACTGCATCCCTCACTCCCACACATTGACGAATTCACACGGAAATTGCGTCGCTATGAAATACGAGTACTATGTGTTCTAAGACATTTCTTTCTAAATCGAGTAACGTTTCTATGGAAACGACAGGATTTTCTTTTGGGGGTACGACAATCACATTCCCGATCCACTAATTCTTCTTTACTGCATCCCTCACTACCAAACATTGACGAATTCACACGGAAATTGCGTCGCTATGAATTACTATGGGTTCTATGACTTCTCCTTCTAAATCGAGTAATGTTTCTATGGAAACGACAGGATTTTCTTTTGGGATACGACAATCTCATTTCCGATCCACTAATCCTTCTTTACTGCATCCCTCACTCCCACACATTGACGAATTCACACGGAAATTGCGTCGCTATGAAATACGAGTACTATGTGTTCTAAGACAATTCCTTCTAAATCGAGTAACGTTTCTACGGAAACGGCAGGATTTTCTTTTGGGATACGACAATCACATTTCCCATCCACTAATCCTTCTTTACTGCAACCCTCACTCCCAAACATTGACGAATTCACACGGAAATTGCGTCGCTATGAAATACTATGTGTTCTAAGACATTTCCCTCTAAATCGAGTAACGTTTCTATGGAAACGACAGGATTTTCTTTTAGGATACGACAATCTCATTTTCGATCCACTAATCCTTCTTTACTGCATCCCTCACTCCCACACATTGACGAATTCACACGGAAATTGCGTCGCTATGAAATACTATGTGTTCTAAGACATTTCCTTCTAAATCGAGTAACGTTTCTATGGAAACGACAGGATTTACTTTTGGGATACGACAATCACATTTCCGATCCACTAATCCTTCTTTACTGCATCCCTCACTCCCACACATTGACGAATTCACACGGAAATTGCGTCGCTATGAATTACTGTGGGTTCTATGACTTCTCCTCCTAAATCAAGTAACGTTTCTATGGAAACGACAGGACCTTTTTTTGGGATACGACAATCTCATTTCCGATCCACTAATCCTTCTTTACTGCATCCCTCACTCCCAAACATTGACGAATTCACACGGAAATTGCGTCGCTATGAAATACTATGTGTTCTAAGACATTTCCTTCTGAATCGAGTAACGTTTCTATGGAAACGACAGGATTTTCTTTTGGGATACGACAATGACATTTCCGATCCACTAATCCTTCTTTACGTCATCCTTCACTCCCACACATTGACGAATTCACACGGAAATTGCGTCGCTATGAATTACTATGGGTTCTATGACTTCTCCTTCTAAATCAAGTAACGTTTCTATGGAAACGACAGGACTTTTTTTTGGGATCCGACAATCTCATTTCCGATCCACTAATCCTTCTTTACTGCATCCCTCACTCCCAAACATTGACGAATTCACACGGAAATTGCGTCGCTATGAAATACTATGTGTTCTAAGACATTTCCTTCTAAATCGAGTAACGTTTCTATGGAAACGACTGGATTTTCTTTTGGGATACGGCAATCTCATTTCCGATCCACTAATCCTTCTTTACTGCATCCCTCACTCCCAAACATTGACGAATTCACACGGAAAGTCCGTCGCTATGAAATACGAGTACTATGTGTTCTAAGACATTTCCTTCTAAATCGAGTAACGTTTCTATGGAAACGACAGGATTTTCTTTTGGGGGTACGACAATCACATTTCCGATCCACTAATTCTTCTTTACTGCATCCCTAACTCACAAACATTGACGAATTCACACGGAAATTGCGTCGCTATGAATTACTATGGGTTCTATGACTTCTCCTTCTAAATCGAGTAACGTTTCTATGGAAACGACAGGATTTTCTTTTGGGATACGACAATCACATTTCCGATCCACTAATCCTTCTTTACTGCATTTCTCACTCCCAAACATTGACGAATTCACATGGAAATTGCGTCGCTATGAAATACTAAGTGTTCTAAGGCATTTGTTTCTAAATCGAGTAACGTTTCTATGGAAACGACAGGATTTTCTTTTGGGATACGACAATCACATTTCCAATCCACTAATCCTTCTTTACTGCACCCCTCACTCCCAAACATTGACGAATTCACACGGAAATTGCGTCGCTATGAAATACTATGTGTTCTAAGACATATCCTTCTAAATCGAGTAACGTTTCTATGGAAACGACAGGATTTTCTTTTGGTATACGACAATCACATTTCCGATCCACTAATCCTTCGTTACTGCATCCCTCACTCCCAAACATTGACGAATTCACACGGAAATTGCGTCGCTATGAAATACTATGTGTTCTAAGACATTTCCTTCGAAAACGAGTAACGTTTCTATGGAAACGACAGGATTTTCTTTTGGGATACGACAATCTTATTTCCGATCCACTAATCCTTCTTTACTGCATCCCACACTCCCACACATTGACGAATTCACACGGAAATTGCGTAGCTATGTAATACGAGTACTATGTGTTCTAAGACAATTCCTTCCAAATCGAGTAACGTTTCTATGGAAACGACAGGATATTCTTTTGGGATACGACAATCACATTTTCGATCCACTAATGCTTCTTTACTGCAACCCTCACTCCCAACCATTGACGAATTCACACGGAAATTGCGTCGCTATGAAATACTATGTGTTCTAAGACATTTCCTTCTAAATCGAGTAACGTTTCTATGGAAACGACAGGATTTTCTTTTGGGATACGACAATCTCATTTCCGATCCACTAATCCTTCTTTACTGCATCCCTCACTCCCACACATTGACGAATTCACACGGAAATTCCACCGCTATGAAATACGAGTACTATGTGTTCTAAGACATTTCCTTCTAAATCGAGTAACGTTTCTATGGAAACGACAGGATTTTCTTTTGGGATACGACAATCACATTTCCGATCCACTAATCCTTCTTTACTGCATCCCTCACTCCCAAACATTGACGAATTCACTCGGAAATGGCGTCGCTATGAAATACTATGTGTTCTAAGACATTTCCTTCTAAATCGAGTAACGTTTCTATGGAAACGACAGGATTTTCTTTTGGGATACGACAATTTTATTTCCGATCCACTAATCCTTCCTTACTGCATCCCTCACTCCCTCACATTGACGAATTCACACGGAAATATCGTAGCTATGAAATACGAGTACTATGTGTTCTAAGACAATTCCTTCTAAATCGAGTAACGTTTCTATGGAAACGACAGGATTTTCTTTTGGGATACGACAATCACATTTCCGATCCACTAATCCTTCATTACTGCAACCCTCACTAACAAACATTGACGAATTCACACGGATATTGCGTCGCTACGAAATACTATGTGTTCTAAGACATTTCCTTCTAAATCGAGTAACGCTTCTATGGAAACGACAGGATTTTCTTTTGGGATACGACAATCACATTTCCGATCCACTAATCCTTCTTTACTGCATCCCACACTCCCAAACATTGACGAATTCACACGGAAATTGCGTCGCTATGAAATACTATGTGTTCTAAGACATTTCCTTCTAAATCGAGTAACGTTTCTATGGAAACGACAGGATTTCCTTTTGGGATACGACAATCTCATTTCCGATCCACTTATCCTTCTTTACTGCATCCCTCACTCCCACACATTGACGAATTCACACGGAAATTGCGTCGCTATGAAATACTATGTGTTCTAAGACATTTCCTTCTAAATCGAGTAACGTTTCTATGGAAACGACAGGATTTTCTTTTGGGATACGACAATCTCATTTCCGATCCACTAATCCTTCTTTACTGCATCCCTCACTCCCACACATTGACGAATTCACACGGAAATTCCGTCGCTATGAAATACGAGTACTATGTGTTCTAAGACATTTCCTTCTAAATCGAGTAACGTTTCTATGGAAACGACAGGATTTTCTTTTGGGATACGACAATCACATTTCCGATCCACTAATCCTTCTTTACTGCATCCCTCACTCCCAAACATTGACGAATTCACACGGAAATTGCGTCGCTATGAAATACTATGTGTTCTAAGACATTTCCTTCTAAATCGAGTAACGTTTCTATGGAAACGACAGGATTTTCTTTTGGGATACGACAATTTTATTTCCGATCCACTAATCCTTCCTTACTGCATCCCTCACTCCCTCACATTGACGAATTCACACGGAAATATCGTAGCTATGAAATACGAGTACTATGTGTTCTAAGACAATTCCTTCTAAATCGAGTAACGTTTCTATGGAAACGACAGGATTTTCTTTTGGGATACGACAATCACATTTCCGATCCACTAATCCTTCATTACTGCAACCCTCACTAACAAACATTGACGAGTTCACACGGATATTGCGTCGCTACGAAATACTATGTGTTCTAAGACATTTCCTTCTAAATCGAGTAACGCTTCTATGGAAACGACAGGATTTTCTTTTGGGATACGACAATCACATTTCCGATCCACTAATCCTTCTTTACTGCATCCCTCACCCCCACACATTGACGAATTCACACGGATATTCCGTCGCTATGAAATACGAGTACTATGTGTTCTAAGACATTTCCTTCTAAATCGAGTAACGTTTCTATGGAAACGACAGGATTTACTTTTGGGATACGACAATCACATTTCCGATCCACTAACCCTTCTTTACTGCATCCTTCACTCCCACACATTGACCAATTCATACGGAAATTGCGTCGCTATGAATTACTGTGGGTTCTATGACTTCTCCTTCTAAATCAAGTAACATTTCTATGGAAACGACAGGACTTTTTTTTGGGATACGACAATCTCATTTCTGATCCACTAATCCTTCTTTACTGCATCCCACACTCCCAAACATTGACGAATTCACACGGAAATTGCGTCGCTATGAAATACTATGTGTTCTAAGACATTTCCTTCTAAATCGAGTAACGTTTCTATGGAAACGACAGGATTTCCTTTTGGGATACGACAATCTCATTTCCGATCCACTTATCCTTCTTTACTGCATCCCTCACTCCCACACATTGACGAATTCACACGGAAATTGCGTCGCTATGAAATACGAGTACTATGTGTTCTAAGACATTTCTTTCTAAATCGAGTAACGTTTCTATGGAAACGACAGGATTTTCTTTTGGGGGTACGACAATCACATTTCCGATCCACTAATTCTTCTTTACTGCATCCCTAACTCACAAACATTGACGAATTCACACAAAAAATGCGTCGCTATGAATTACTATGGGTTCTATGATTTCTCGTTCTAAATCGAGTAATGTTTCTATGGAAACGACAGGATTTTCTTTTGGGATACGACAATCTCATTTCCGATCCACTAATCCCTCTTTACTGCATCCCTCACTCCCACACATTGACGAATTCACACGAAAATTGCATCGCTATGAAATACTATTTGTTGTAAGACGTTTCCTTTTAAATCGAGTAACGTTTCTATGGAAACGACAGGATTTTCTTTTGGGATACGACAATCACATTTCCGTTCCACTAATCCTTCTTTACTGCATTTCTCACTCCCAAACATTGACGAATTCACATGGAAATTGCGTCGCTATGAAATACTATGTGTTCTAAGACATTTGTTTCTAAATCGAGTAACATTTCTATGGAAACGACAGGATTATCTTTTGGGATACGACAATCTCATTTCCGATCCACTAATCCTTCTTTACTGCATCCCTCACTCCCACACATTGAGGAATTCACACGGAAATTCCGTCGCTATGAAATACGAGTACTATGTGTTCTAAGACATTTCCTTCTAAATCGAGTAACGTTTCTATGGAAACGACAGGATTTTCTTTTGGGATACGACAATCTCAATTCCGATCCACTAATCCTTCTTTACTGCATCCCTCACTCCCACACATTGACGAATTCACACGGAAATTGCGTCGCTATGAAATACGAGTACTATGTGTTCTAAGACATTTCTTTCTAAATCGAGTAACGTTTCTATGGAAACGACAGGATTTTCTTTTGGGGGTACGACAATCACATTCCCGATCCACTAATTATTCTTTTCTGCATCCCTCACTACCAAACATTGACGAATTCACACGGAAATTGCGTCGCTATGAATTACTATGGGTTCTATGACTTCTCCTTCTAAATCGAGTAACGTTTCTATGGAAACGACAGGATGTTCTTTTGGGATACGACAATCTCATTTCCGATCCACTAATCCTTCTTTACTGCATCCCTCACTCCCACACATTGACGAATTCACACGGAAATTGCGTCGCTATGAAATACGAGTACTATGTGTTCTAAGACAATTCCTTCTAAATCGAGTAACGTTTCTA